>NC_067478.1:62931437-63231437 GCF_947179515.1 Apodemus sylvaticus
ATCTCAAAACAAAACAAAACAAACCAGGGGAACAGAGTCCTAACCAGTTGATGATTTTTACCCTTTAGGTACCTTCAAAGAATTGTGAATCATCCTACCATGTTACAGGACCCAGATGTCAGGGAGTTTTTGGAAAAAGAAGAGGTTGGTATTTCACATAGCTCCACTTCATCACCTCTCACTACCCTGAGTGAAATGAAACTGGTTCATTTGGCAAATACTCAAACACTGTAGTCACTGAGTTTGTGTGACCCCAAGAAAGACAGTATTTCTACTGCTCCAAGTGAAAGCAGCTCTGTGTGGTCTAATGGTGACCTGCTGGCGTCTTGTGGAACAGAGTGCTCTGTTTGGCAGGGTCTCGGCAGGCCTTTCATAAGTTACTAATTGGTTCAAACTGAATGTGTATTTTGTGCTAGAAAGTTGAGGGGCATTAATTAGAAACCAGCTACCACAGACCACAGACTCACCATATAGCAAAAGGATTGGTTGAGGTGGACTTCCTTTTTTTAGACTATGCATAGGCTATTCATAATTGTGAAAAATTGGAGACACCCCAGTTGCTAGTAACTGAAGATCTAAATAAAATATATCCACACAACAAACATCTATGTTGACCATTCACACAAAGTGATAAGGGTATAAGAAGCATCCAATAGCGAGGATTCCCTGAAGCAGAAGGCACATGACTGGAGAAAAATAGAATCTTAGAAAATTGCAATGAAGTCAGGCATGTGGCAAGACTGTTTATGCTTTTGTTACTGTAATGAAAATGGAATTATTGTAATGAGATTATTTTTCCCTCCAAAATGAGATTTTTTTTTTTAACAAAGCCTTAAGTCCTTTCATTCCACTTCTGGATATTTCTAATCCATCCTTCTTCACTCAGTAACCCTAGAGCAGGGTTTGTTTTTGAAGATACTTTGGTCTGGGTAATCCTTTATGTGGGGGCTGTGCTATGCTGAAAGATGTTTGGCTCTGCCCACGAGATGCCAGCAGTTCTCCCTCCCTGCATGTGACAACTCATATCATCTCCAGATATTGTCATATGTGCCTTTGGAGCAAAATGGTCTCAACTTGAGAAAGACATGACATTCTGAACACCTAAAACCCTTAAGATAGCTCCTATGCTTAAGACTTTCGATCACTGGGCAGACTCTCAAAGCTGTGGGCCCCTCTGTGCAGGGACCCCTGACTTTTGCTTTTGAGATTTGGCCTCTCTACCTGGCCTTGGCTGTGCTGGGATTAAAGGTGTGTGCCACCACACCCCGCAGGAGCCTTTAACTTTAACCAAGGAATGCAGTCCTCTGCAGGGGAAGGTCCTTGCTCTGAATTCCTGATGACCTGAACTAGAAGTAAAGTTACCTTGGAAAGGTAGGAGGAAAGGACCAACTCCACAGAGTTGGCCTCTGACCTCTGTGTGTGTGCTGTGGCCCATGTGTACACACAAAATGATTTTAATGTCAAAAAAAAATGTAAAGAAATGCTTGGTACTTAAGTAGGTCATACTTGCATAGGCATACAGTCTTGACATGGGGCCACCTGGCCACATAACACTCTCTCTGAGCTCTTTTATGAATAATATCAAAAGCTGAAAATTTGATTGATTGTTTCTGCCATGGTGCTTTGGTTTCGCTTCTCATTTACTAGTCTTAGATTCCTGTAACTGCCTTAGAATGCAGCAGTCTCTAGTCAAGTAACTTGCTGACAAGTTTTGGGCATGCCATGATGGATACAAATCCTTCTGAACCTAAAGGGGCAGCAGATAACCTGCATCCGCCTTGTTCTTGTAGCTGCCTCGAGCTGTGGGTACGCAGGCTTTGAGTGGTGCTGGTCTCCTTAAGATGTTCAACAAAGCTACAGATGCAGTCAGCAAAATGACCATCAAGATGAATGAATCAGACATTGTGAGTAGCCCATGTCTCTCAGATGCCCTGAGAAGTCTTGCAATTTCTGGGATTACTTTCTTTTCAATTAAAACAAACAAACAAAAAGAAAAACAAACAAACAAACCAACCCTTGGTAAAAGCTGCTAAAGAAAGGCAGCTCCCTGCGCTTTGTTGAACCTGTTCAAGCCAGCTCTGGGCTGTGTGTTTCCAGTGGTTCGAGGAGAAGCTCCAGGAGGTAGAGTGTGAGGAGCAGCGCCTCCGGAAGCTGCACGCTGTGGTGGAGACTCTAGTCAACCATAGGAAAGGTAACCGCTTGCTCAGACACACACCTGCACTGGGGGAAATCGGTGTCCTCAGTGGGCTGGAGATGAGAGCCTTGCTGTTCTTAGCCATCCACGCTGAAATTGTCAGCCCACCTGTTGCATGATGTTCTGATAAGCAAGATACGCCCCGCTCTCCTGGCAGGAAACATGCCTTAAACCACCGTGGGTGGTGGGTGGAGGGAACCTGCCTGCGTACTCGCTGCTTCTCTTGATGGGAGTTGGAGGCTTCCATCCACATCGTTGCTTCTTTTAAATGCTCATACTAGCAAAACATGGATGCAGGGAAGCTGTATGTGGTAAACACACTGCTAGCAAGAAACCTAAAAGACCATTAGCGTGAGGCCAGGGTAAGGGCTGGTAAGCTATGACATGGCTGAAAGGACAGATTTGGCTTGGACCCTGCTGCTATGAGAAGAGTATGCTTCAGAGACAGTGCGTGGTCTGCAGAGCCCAAGGTACTGACTGGCCCCATGCAGAAAGTTTGCTCTGCTGTAGAAAGTGGGAGAGTCTGTGTGTGTGACATATAGGTGACAGTTCATGAGCTCCAACACAAATACCAGAGCCACTCCTAACTTGGCTGGTGACATGAGCTAGGTAGGAGTTGACTCTCCAAGAATGCTGAGGCTTCTTCCTTCAGGCAGCCAGACTTAGTCATATGTAGACAGCAAAGCATTTCCTTCCCAATCCTGTGACCAACTGAGGCCATGTCCCTTCATGCTGAGCTTGCAGACTGGGTTGCAGAGTCCTTAGCTGTCAGATATGGAGGGGCCAGAATCACCAGGCGCCTTTCTCCTTTCATGAGAGATCAGAAGCCTCTGCTGTGTTTGCCTCCTTCCAGAACTAGCGCTAAACACAGCCCTGTTTGCCAAGAGTCTAGCCATGCTTGGGAGCTCCGAGGACAACACAGCACTGTCTCGAGCACTCTCCCAACTGGCTGAGGTGGAAGAAAAGATTGAGCAGCTCCACCAGGAACAGGCCAACAATGACTTCTTCCTCCTTGCTGAACTCCTGAGTGACTATATTCGCCTCCTGGCCATTGTCCGAGTAAGCCTCACTTCCTTTCCCCCAGCTCTCTTCTACTCTTCACTTCCTGAGAAAAGTTCATCTCAGTTTAGCTTAGGACTGGTTGTAAGTCTACTCTTGAAAGGACCCTGAGGACCCAGCAACCCACTTAAACTAGCCAGTTACCCCTAGCTGTTCTGAGGCCACAGCAGCCCACTCTTGGATTTCCAAGTTGGCCCATTCCTGTTGAGGACAGACAGTGTTCTCTGTGCACCTCTCTCCAAGCAAGGCTTATTACAGACTGCTGCTTGGCCCCTGGAGCAGTGACTGCAGCCCTTTGGTCTCTGCCCTGATAAGAGCTCTTGCTGGCTTCCACTTGTCTTTCCAGTGTGAGCAGTCAGGTAATGACAGAACTGGCTAGGTGTTGCATGGAGGAGTGTGCTGAGAGAGCTTTCACCAGGCCCTCCTTCCTTGTGCTGTGCTAACCACACTGGCAGCAACACTGCACGCTGCCCCTCAGGTCAAATACCTCACGTCCCCTGGTGACCAGGGTGGTCTGGTTCCAGAGCTTTCTTATTAGTTAAAGAAGCTTGACTGGGCAGTTTTAGCTCTTGCATGGCCTCCTTGATAAAGGGAGAAAGAAACCAAGAGGAACCTGGCACTTGCACTGTGAGGACCTGATTCTGCACGGTATCAGGGTGCATGAGCCTCACCTACTCCTCATCCTCAGCGCATCTCCCACTGTGGAGAGCTGAGCTCCCCCTGGCTTCTCACTTCCGAACAGTCACAGCTACTAAATGAAGCCTGGGAGATGTCCCTTGTCCTGCTAATTCCAGAGAGATAAGAAAGCTAGCCTGAGGAGGGGAACCAGTTAGACTGCTCAGGCTAGAAAACCATGGGGGAAGGGTTCTGTCTGGGGAAAGCTTTCTGTGAAGAGCATTGTTTGGTGGGCAGGGGTTCCCTAGAGAGCACAGCTTTTGGAAATGACTCTAGGCAGGGTGAGCCTTTGTGAACAGGGTAACGAGAAGCTCCGCCTTGTTCTCCACGGGCTGGAGCAGCACCTGAGAGCAGTGGGCTGTGAGCATTCTCTTCTCAGCAAGCCCGTGCGGCCCTCATGTCATGAGCGAGCGGTGGAATGGAGAAATGAGCAAAAGTTTCTTGTGTCCGTCCCTGAAGCCCTGTTAACCCAGTGGGATTGGTTTAAGCCTTTTTTTTAGAGGTGGACTCACCCTGTACCTGAACTTTTGACATTAAGGTGCTAAGAAATTTCAGGAGCCAGGGTTGGAAACACAAGCCAGTGATCCCAGCAGCTGGGAGGCTAAGGCAAGAGGATCTTGGAAAATTCTAGGCCAGCCTGTGCTACATAGTCAGTTCCTTGGACACATAAGAAAGCCTTGAAAAATGGAAGGAGCAGGAGCAGCGGAGCAGCAGGAGGTCTAGGGAAGTGGCTTCAGTGGCCCGGCACTCTCCTTCTAGAAGCTGAGGAAGCCCAGCACACATCTAGGGAACAAACAAACAGGGCCAGAAGCCTGGCCCCAGCTGCCGCGCAGGCGCGCCTTGCTGTGGACTGCCTGCCTCTGAAGCCCAGAGTGCAGGTGGCATGGCCAGCAATTATCCTTCTCTGAAGGCGCAGCTTCTGTTCCAAGACTAGAAACAGGAAGCCAGTAATGACCTTTGGAGAGCTTCTTCCAGCCGTGGTAGCCTAGAGCAGGTGAGTGAGTGAGTGGGTGGGTGAGGTGAGGTGAGGTCAGTACATAGCTTGTGGCCATTTAAGTGTTTATGTAAAGTCTCCTTAAGCTGCCAGTGTGGTGACTCATGCCAGTAATGCCAGCACTTGAGAGTTTGGGGCAAGAGGTTCAGGGGTTCAAGGTCATCCTCAGCTATACAATGAAATCAAGCCTGCCTAGCCTACCTGAGACCTTGTCAGGAAGGAAAGGAAAAAAAACATTCTGTTACCACGCCTGTTTGTATCAGCTCGAAAGGCTGCTTCCTTGCTGTAGAGTTAGAGCTGTGGAGCCGAGCAAGGTGGTTACGTTTCATTGTGGTGCCTGCCTGTTTTCCCAGTACTCTGCATGCCTGTAACCAGCTACTGTACTTGCTAGTAAAAGATGACTTTCTCAGGAGATAAGTTCCTGAGAGAAGGACCATGTGTTCCACTCCCACGGTATTCATAGCTCCTCACACAGGGCAGACTCAGGGAAAGCGCGCAGACTCCTGGTCTGACTTGGTTGAGGTAGGCAGTTAGGAGACCTTATTAGTGTCAGGTTTGGGCATCAGGCCACCCTCTGTACTCCAGTCACCCAGCCCGGGAGTAGCATGGCGCTGGCCCCCTGGAAGCTTGAAGAGGGCCCGACCCAAGCTTGTGCTTGTAGACACTAAATGCCTCAGCTAACAGTGGCTGCAGCACCTGCCCTTGCTTCCCTGGCGCAGCTGCTGGGGGATCCTCCTTCTAAAGCAGAGCCAGCCAGGATTACTCAAGAGCTGGCTGTGCTCCTCCCAACTGCCCTCCCCCATAGGCTGCCTTCGACCAGCGCATGAAGACTTGGCAGCGCTGGCAGGATGCTCAGGCCATGCTGCAGAAGAAGCGGGAGTCTGAGGCTCGGCTGCTGTGGGCCAACAAGCCCGACAAGCTGCAGCAGGCTAAGGATGAGATTACGGAGGTGAGTTGTCCACCAGAGCGAGCCCAGTGAGTATATTGCTGGTTCCTCAGGGAACGCGGCTCCCATCCTTACCATGACCAGATGCTTTGGAGCCCAGAATAGGCAAGAGAGCTAATTAAAGGGCCAGGGATGCTCAGCAGGCCTGTGGGAATGACTTCAGGGCAGCCTTGAGGCCTCCAGTCTTTATTATTTTTAAATTATTTTATTTTCATGTTTATGGATGTTTTGCCTGCATGTCTGTCGGTGCACCATGTGCATGCCTGGTACCTGATAAGGCCAGAGAGGGTATTGAATACCTAGGAACTTGTGAGCCACCATGTGTGGACTGGGATTTGAACCTGTATCCTCGGGAAGAGTAGCCAATGAGTGTTCTTAATCCCTGGGGTAACTCTAGCTCCTCAGGCTGCAGAGATGGCTCAGCAGTTAAGATCACTGACTGCTCTTCCAGGAGTCCTGAGTTCAATTCCTAGCAACCACATGGTGGCTCACATCCATCTATAATGGGATCCCGTGCCCTCTTCTGGTGTGTCTGAAGACATCAAGAGTGTACTCACATACATAAAACAAATAAAAAAAAAAAAGTTAAAACTCTAGCTCCTTGCATGAATCTTCTAGAAGCTACCTAAGTCAGTGGTTCAGACATGCCTCTCCAGGAAACACATAAGTTAAGGTTTGATTGTGCTTTGTGCTGTATTTCTGAGTTCCTGAATCAGAGTCTGCTATAGTGTTAGTTTTCTCAAAGGCTAGGCTTGGCCAGAGATACAAGGTAATCTTTTCCCTTTGCCTGCTGGGCTGTGATATACAATGTGAATCCCTTAGGTATCTCATCCTTCCCAGAGGGGCAGAAGATATTAGGGCCCAGAGAGGTTTCCTGTAGATTGGCACCATGATATTAAGTGGCACTGCCCACCTCACACACCTTTTGGTTTGTGGTGCTGGAACTCAAACCCAGTCTCTGTCACACACTAAAGCACTGTGCTCCTGAACTCCATCCGAGACCTTAAGCAAGCTCTCTCTCCTCTTTCTAGTGGGAATCTCGGGTGACTCAGTATGAAAGGGACTTTGAAAGGATTTCAACAGTTGTCCGAAAGGAAGTGACACGATTTGAGGTGAGCTAGAACCCATGCTTTGTGTATGTTCCTGAGTGTCTGCACTCTGTGTGTACCTCAGTGTCTGCACTCTGTGTGTACCCGAGTATCTGCACTCTGTGTGTTCCTGAGTATCTTCACTCTGTGTGTTCCTGAGTGTCTGCACTCTGTGTGTTCCTGAGTGTCTGCACTCTGTGTGTTCCTGAGTGTCTGCACTCTGTGTGTTCCTGAGTGTCTGCACTCTGTGTATTCCTGAGTGTCTGCACTCTGTGTGTACCTGAGTGTCTGCACTCTGTGTTCCTGAGTATCTGCACTCTGTGTGTACCTGAGTGTCTGCACTCTGTGTGTTCCTGAGGGTCTGCACTATGTGCCGGTTTCTGGGGCATGTGGCTATCTTACATTTACTGGCAGACCAACACAATTAGGCACAAAGCAAAGCCAGGAGCTGCTGTGGTCCTTTCTCCTCCACCACCCTTGCCCTCTAAGAAAGCTTGTAGAGCTTTGTCAGAGGCTGTTTGGCTGGAAACTGTAGCTATTAAAGCTACTGGCTCTACTTTCCAAGTCTGTGCTTGACCTTGGTCAGCAGTTAACCCACCATCCCCAAATGGGAAGGAACACTGACTGGGCAGTCAGTGTTGATCCTGTCTCCTATAGAAAGAGAAATCCAAGGACTTCAAAAACCATGTGATCAAGTACCTGGAGACACTCCTACATTCCCAGCAGCAGGTATGTAATTATGCATAGCTCTGGCCCTGCATTTCCTGAATTCACCATGACATGAAGTGGTACTGCTCACCTTTTGGCATGTGACCTGTCTATTAGCTCATTGTCTAAATGACAGCTGTCTATTTGGGACTTTGGAAACTAGATGTGGGGGTACTGGTTCTCCTGCAGTTGATGATTGAAAACAGGCCTTTCGTGCTCCGTCTCAGTCAGGGGAACTCTGTTGCCCTCTTTCCACTGAGCCATCTCTCCCACTGCTGCCCTCTGTCTACAGTTTATTTTCAGGGACTTTCATCTCTTCTTTCACTGCTAATGTGGCATCTTATCTTCTGAGTGCACACCTGTGGTACCATCTGCCCCTCTGGTTTCTGAGGTTCTAACCAATCAGTGGAATAATGGCACCATTATGAGGTGCAAACAGAGACTGCCTTTGAACGTGGGAATGAAACTGATGCCTCCTTAAGTCTAGAGGGAGGAGGAAGAGTATGGCTTCTGCATCTGCCCGGCACGCCTTCCTCTCTGGTGGCAGGCTCTGCTCGGCCACTAGGTGGAGCACTTGCTTACTGTCTCCCCACTTCTTTGCAGCTGGCAAAATACTGGGAAGCCTTCCTTCCTGAGGCAAAGGCCATCTCCTGAGGAACCAAGGATACCAGAGCTACCTTCGTGATGCTGCCTTTTTATACACTGTCCTTCTCCCTCACCTGATGGACCCCACCTGATGCCCTGCCTTGGCTGGACTTAGCCCTCCTACTACACCCCACAGACAAACTGTTCCCAGTTACCCTAACCAACATTTCATTTAGCTTCCACATATATTTTCTTACCTAAGAGAATAGTTTCCTGCTTAAGCAAAAGACCTACAATAGGTGGTGGAATTAATAGGTTAGGGGTGGAGTGTTGATATAAATATATAAATACAAATGTATATTTTTCAGGATGTGGTTTAGGAACTGGGAATAACGTTTTCTGTTACTCCTGATGGTACCATGAAAGATTATGTAATAAAATATTTGAAAATCAGGTCACAGGACTCAACATGGTAGCGCTTTTTGCTCTCTGCTGGAAAGCAGTTGGGAAGGTCTAGAGCACTCCTGACCAGAGGTCGCCGGCTTCAGTAGGCTTGCCTGCACTGAGGGCCTGCTGCTGTCTTCCTGTGCAGCTGGGGCCTCTTCTCTTCCTGCCTCAGCTCTCTGCTCAGAGTGTCTCTTGATCTGTTTGAGTCTTGTTCCTACTTCTATAGACAGGAGCTTCAGGACAGACTTAAAGACTAAAGCCTGCTCTGTGAAGGAGACTGACTTGGCCTTCCGCCCTGCTTCCCTAGGCCTTAAGAGTCTCTGGACAATCATATATTCTAATCCTCTTTTTCTTCCTATCAAAACAGGTACTTGGGCTGGAGGGAGGGGGTGTTCATTAGCATCTGGGCATGTGCTTGCCTAGCTTGTGAGGGATGAGGGTCCAGTCCCCAACACCACACAAAAGGAAGGCACCTCATCTAAAGAATTGTTCCTGTGTAAGGACTGGCTGCTGTATCCCTCCAGACAGGGCAATCACAAAGCGCCTAAGCCTTTCAAAGTTCAAAGAAGTTTACTAGTGTGTCTGAAAGAGAGTGTGTCCCCTAGAGTCCAGCCCCAAATGCATGAGCAACAGCCAGGAGTGTTTAGACCAGCTAGAGTCTAGCCAGGGAAGGTTGGCATCTCAGACCAGCCACGGCTGGGCTTGCCCTCAGCAGTGCCCGCAGCACCCAGGGCATAAGCTAGAGAGGATAGACAGCTCCTCAGTGAGGGAAAAAACAGAATGCCTACTGCGGGGACCCTGCTCACCAGCCCCTCAATCTCCAGAGTCGCCCCCATGCAGACACTCCTGGACCTCCTGCCTCACGGTGGGTGCTGCTGTGTGGGAACAGTACTCCTGGTTCTCACTGGCATGGACGGAGGCGCTAATGCTGCAGCTGCAGCTGTTATGTCAGCAGGCTAATGACAGAAAAGGTTGTCGAGCCCCCAGCTGCCTCCCCAGGCCATTACACCTGTGATTTTTCTCCATGCTAACTTTTACATAGTTAAAATTGCACAGTGGGTTCTGGACCCTGCTTTTATCATTCAGCATTATGTATGTATGTCACAAGCATTTTCCCTCCACTCAGTCATTTTTAAGACTTCCATGACTAGGTGTAGAAAATAACACATTTAATCTTATGAGTTCAAAGCTAGTCTACTATACGTAGTAAGGCCCTGTCTCAAACAAAAACAAATAGACAGGTTTCTATGGAAACCATCATTCAGATTCATCACTGCTGGATCCTTGGGTGAAGAAGGGTCGGACAACTGTTATTATAATTTCACAAAGAACTTGTATTTTTTATGAAAATTTCCAGGGAAGTAAAAATTTGAGATTTTACCTCACTTGCTGTCTTGTTTGTTTGCCTCTGAGTCAGAATCTTGGGTGGCCCACACTGGTTTTGAATTTGCTATGTAGCCAAGCCTGGCCTTGAACCCTCATCCTCCTGCCTACGCCTCCCAAGTGCTGGGATACCTGTGTGCACCAGCATACCTAACACACTTTTTCTGTAGTATTTACAGGTATTTTCTGAATCATTTGAGAGTAAGTTGCAGACATTACTAACTACCCAAAAATTTCAGTATGCAGTTCCATAAGAACAAGACTGTCCCATCACGATTTAAATAAAGTTGTTAAAACCAAGAATCTGGGGCTGGAGAAGTGGCTCATTGGTTAGGAGCACAGCACTGCTCCAGCAGAAGACTCAAGTTCAGTTTGAAGCACCCATGTTGGACAGCCCACAATTGCCAGTAATTCCAGCTCCAGGGATCCAACTCTCCTCTGACCTCCAGGTACCTGCTCAAACATGTATGTACATTACACACACACATGATTTTTAAAAGGTTTAACAATATAATAGTTATTTAACACATAGCTCGCTGGGCAGTGGTGGTACACTCCTTTAATCCCAGCACTTGGGAGGCAGAGGCAGGCAGATTTCTGAGTTTGAGGTCAGCCTGGTCTACAGAGTGAGTTCCAGGACAGCCAGGGCTACACAGAGAAACCCTGTCTCAGAAAAAAAAAAAAAAACCAAACAAAAAATTCCCACATAGCTCATACTTAAATTTGTCCATTGCCTAAAGAGTGTCCTTGTCCACTCTTTTTCTCTATACAGGATGGTGAGTTATAGAACACTGACATGATTGCATGCTGGGTGCAGTACATGAGTCTATTAATATGGAAGAGCCCTCCACCTGCCTTTGTCTTTTATTACCATGGCAGTTTTGAAGAATGAAGGCCTTCTTCTGGCCTCTGTGGACATACATACACATAAAAATAAATAAAAAACTTTTAAGTGAAGCAGCCAGGCATGGTAACACAAGCCTTTAATCCCAGCACACAGGTAATAGAAGCCAGAGGATCCTGTTGGCTCTAGACTACCCTGGTCATTGCATGGAGTTTTAGGCCAGCCAGGGCTGCATAGTGAGACCCAGTCTCAAACAAAAATACTGGGTCAGTGGGGCTACCATATGTTCACCGTGGAAATGCTAAGAGGGAAAGCTTTGAGAAGAGGGGCTACTCCAAGCTCTCGGGGAGGGCTGTCCTTTTAAGAGTCTCACTCTCTACCAAATGAGCTAGCTGGGCATGCTTGAGACTTAGATGAAAGTTATGGAGAGAAGTCTGCATTTGCCCTGGCATGACCCTTGGGTTATCTCTGCCTGCCCACCCTCCCATCCCCACACCACACTAAAGCTCTTGACGTCATTTGTAGATTAGGGCCTGGGCTTTAGTGCGTTTAGTGACAGTAGCTCAGAAGCTGAGGTACACTCAAAGTGTCAACATTGTTTTGTTTTTTGGGGTTGATTTGGTTTTTGTTTTTTCCAGACAGAGTTTCTCTTTGTATCCCTAATGTCCTGGAACTCACTCTGTAGACCAGGCTAACCTCAAACTCACAGAGATCCACCTGCCTCTCCCAATTGCTGAGATTAAAGGTATATGCCACCATGCCCAGCAACTTTGGGCTCTTCTTAGAATTTCAGTCTGTAGCTGGGAAGCCTAAATAAATGACTAACACTTTAGAAAGGATGTGCTGTTGGGGATATGCTCTGGATGCAGTCAAGACCTGGCAGAGCAGAACAAGGTGAATGAAGGGGTGGTCCCTGCCGAGCACGTCTGGGCACACAGGAGGTTTTGCACAAAATGCTGAGATTTTTCCGCACCAGCATTTGGAGGGGGAGGAGAGGAACGACAGTGGGTGCCCTGGAGCAGAGAAGGACTTACCTTTGCTGCAGCTGGCATTCATGTGAACCTCACATGTGGTCTCTGGAGACACTGGTGAAGCCTCGCCATGTTTTGGTGGGTCAGGCCAGGGCTGAGTGTTAGATGTAGATGAGGACAAGCTGGCGCACCCTCTGAACCTGGGGGCATGTTACCTGCCAATGCCCTGCCCTGTCAGTTGTGTAGCTTTGCGTTGTCACTGTCTACCAAACCATAAACTCCAAGGTCCCTGGCAATAGCTCAGGCTCAAAACAGGTGCCAAGCATGCAGGCTGTGTCACAGTTAGGTACTGTGAGGACCCTCGCTCACCCTGCTTGTTTATCTCCCAGTCCTTCACAATGGTGATAACACCTCTTAGAAGGTAATTCCAAATCTGCCCTTCCCGTCCTCATTTCTGTTAGCTCTGGGTTTTGTGCCTGTAATGTTCCCTATTTCTCAGCCCCCATTCTTAAAAAAAAAAAAAAAAGATATGTATGTGTTCCTAAATGTATGTATGTATGTGTATGTATATATATATATATACCATGACCCATGGAGGCCAGAAGACAGAGTTGGGTTCCCTGGAAATGGAATTACAGGTGGTTGTAAACTGCCATGTGGGTGCTAGGAATTGAACCCAGGTCTTCTGCAAGAGCAGTAAGTGCTTTCAACTGCCAAGGCCTCTCTACAGCCCCTCTGCGTCCATCTTGGTCTTTAGTCTGTAACACACCTTCCTGGAACAGTCATATCCAACACTCTGGATGGGTGTGGACAGGTGTGGGCAGGTGTGTGAGAGTCAGTCACTGAAGAGCTTCATGAACCCTTCTAGAAACTAGGTACTGAAGACAAGTACTCAAAGATGTCCTTCGGGGCATTGTGGACAGCTGAAAAACCTGGAAGCAACTTACATGCTGTCCATCAGGAAGGGATCAGGTGAAGCATGGTACAGTGACCCATGTAGATATCACAGAGACATTAGCAGTGGCGGCGAGCAGTGCTCATCCACAAGGAAATATGTTCCGAGGGAGAAGAGCAGGGATAGGACTCGCACAGACAACATGATCCGCATTTAATAGAACTGTGATTGGGAAGGACACTGAGTCGTTAAATACTGTTATCTCTAGAAATGGAAATTTTCATTACTTTTTTATGTCATTTTGATATTGCTTAAATTTTCTATATTTATAATCAGAAAAATCAAAGTGATATTTCACTCACTTATGGAAGAAGAGTTCCACACATCCTTTAACATGTAAACTTTCTGTTAAGAATGGGAATCTTACCTCCTGCATCTCTTATGTGGTGTCCTTGTGTCCTGTTACTCCAAGATGACCTCATCAGCCTCCTGATTGTCACCTGAAGACCACAGACTGCTCCGAATTATTGCCTGTGGTTCCACCAAGGCCACTCTTGGAAGGTGTTTCTCTGCGTAGCCCTGGCTGTCCTGATACTTGATCTCTAGACCAGGCTGGCCCCAAACCTTCCTCTACCAGGCCTACCACTGCCTCCCGAGTGCTGGGATTAAAGATGTGTGCCTGTTTACCAAGGTCACTTTTCAAGGGTTCCAGATATCTGGGCTAATTTAAGGTCTAATAGGCCTCACTGTGGTAGTAAGACTGTTTGGCAACTTAGGTTGAGCCTGCAGGCTACTGGATGGTAGCTACCTATCCCATGAGATTTGCCTTCTACAAATGTCATCCCTCTAACCCTGGTTTGCTTTGGAAATTGCCCTGTTGCTGTGAAGACCAGACCTCCTGGACAGAAAGCTCCACCCACCTAAGGCAGCTCTGCAGCAGCTCAGAGGCAGCAGCTTATCTTCCAAAAGATATACGTTGGGTCCAGAAAAAAACCCACAGGAAAACCCTATTCAGTTTGAGACAGGACCTTTCCCTAAAGAGAGCTGACAACTGTTTCCAAATGACTATTTCCCCGTGAGCTTCAAAGCCCTCAGCTTCCTCTTGCATTGTGAGTAGCTGCAGTCAAGACCACAGGGGCCCAAGCAGCCTACCTGTCTACTGGGGAACATCACCAGAAAACACCATGAAGTAAAAGGCAGCCAGAAGCATGTGCAGGGCGGGGAGCAGAGTGTCCCCAACAGCCACTGCCACTGTGGAGTCTAATTAACGACAATGACAATAGGAAGTATCATCTGAACACTCTGAGATGCCAGACACTGAGCTCCAGCAGGAAGGCCTCACTGCCAGGCAGGCATCGTTAACCGTAAGCTATATCAAGTAGTTTGCTCAAGGAGAACCCAAGAATTGATACTTAAACCTAAATTCCAGCTCAGGCTTGTCTGCTCCATTATGCCTCACACAAGGCAGATTGTCCAGAGGAATCCACACCAGAGGAATCAGCTTAGACTATTAAGCTATTTTATCCATTTTGAGTTGGTTTCATAAAACTCTGACTGGCTCCTAATACACTATATAGCAAAGGCTAGCTTTGAACTTCTGATGCTCTGGCCTCAGTCTCCCAGGTACTGCAAGCCACCATACTTGGATAATTTGTTTTCTTTTGTTTTTTAAAGACCTGAATTTTAAGAAAATTATGAGCAAGTCTCATTTTGGTACCAACTTGTCCTTTTATTTGAGCATCTGAGACAGTCTCCCCTGAAAGTCTTGTAATGATGTTTTGTCCTGCTGGTATTAGGAGCTCCCACTAGACAACTTTCTTGTTTTGTTTTTTGAGACAGGGTTTTTCTTTGTAGTTTTGGCTATACTGGAACTCACTCTGTAGACCACATTAGCCTCAAACTTACAGAGAACTGCTTGCCTCTGCCTCGCAAGTACTGGGATTTAAATGTGTGCACCACCATATCTGGATTAAAAACTATTCTTGCTGAGTCTTGTGTAAGTCCCAACCAAATTCGAGGCTGAGGCAGGAGGATCATTTGATCCTAAGACATGGGTGGGGCTAAGACTATAGCTTACTGGTAGATCATGTGACTAGTACCTAAGGTCCTTGCCTTGATCCCATACAGTGCAAAACAGAAGCCACAGACAACCCCCTGTGGAGTGCTAAGGTGTAAGGTAGGGGCACCTCCATTCCAGGCCTGCAGGTCTGCAACCGCTCCTGGTTCTGCCTGTTGACCTCAGTTCTTGTTCAATAGCTCTCTTCATAAACTACCCCAATTACATGGGTGTTTCTTTGTTCTGTGAACCTGATGGTGAGTACTGAGAGGGGGAAAGAGCCAACTGGAACGTCTATGTGGTGGAAAGTGCTGTTAGCATTCCTGAGTCCTATCTCAAGCACCTGAGTCCCTCCATCATAACCCGGGCATGGAATGAGTGGCCCTTAGGGAAGACACTGTTGGCTCATGTTCTAGTCTTCACTCACACAGGGCATGCTCACCAACGGTACCTCTTAGCCCCGCCCTTTCTAAAACCCACTCTCTTCCTTCCTCAAGGCCTGTCCTCACTTTATAAAACTGAAGTTTAGACTACCTCTACAGTTTAAAATGTCTCAGCAAGGGGCTGGAGAGATGCCTCAGTGGTTAAGAGCACTGACTGCTCTTCCAGAAGTCCTGAGTTCAAATCCTAGCAACCACATGGTGGCTCACAACCATCTGTAATGGGATCCGATGCCCTCTTCTGTTGTGTCTGAAGATAGCTACAGTGTACTCATATAAATAAAATAAATAAATCTTTTAAAAATGTCTTAGCAAAACTTTTTAAAAAGATTACTCTAAAGTCCAACATTCACACATAAAATCTTGTTTGTTTATATATTTATTTTGTTTTTTTTTTCAAAGACAGGGTTTCTCTGTGCAACCTTGGCTGTCCTAAACTCATTTTGTAGACCAGGCTGGCCTTGAACTCACAGAGACCTGCCTAGGCTAAGAATGTTTTCAGTCTCTGAGACTTACAACTGAATAAGTTCATCTTTTCTAGCTCTCTCTGAACTCTGGCTGGCTGCTCAGCTCAGCTGTCTGGATCAAAAGTCCTCTCCACACTGACTGATTCAAGCTGGCTGCTCTCAGCTTCTCATGGAATTGTATTGTTTGGCCTCACACTGACTCTGGCAACCTGTTCTAATCTGGCTCCTCCTCGTTCTCTGGATCATACTATCTTCATCTGTGTCTAGCTGGTTCTCTGTCTCTCTGCAAGCTGTTTCTGTACAACTGTTCTAGTAAAACTGCCCTCTGGGAGGCAGAGGCAGGCGGATTTCTGAGTTCGAGGCCAGCCTGGTCTACAGAGTGAGTTCCAGGACAGCCAGGGCTACACAGAGAAACCCTGTCTTAAAAAAAGCAAAATCCAAAAAACAAAACAAAAAAAAACCTGCCCTCTCTCCATCTCTCTCTCTTTCCCTCCCTCCCTCTCTCTCTTTCTCTCTCTCTCTCTTCCTCCCTCTCTCTCCCTCCCTCCCTCCCTCTCTCTTTCTCTCTCTTTCTCTCTCTCTCTCTCTCTTCTTCCCTCTCCCTCCCTCCCTCCCTCCCTCCCTCTCTCTCTCCCTCTCTCTCTCCCTCTCTCTCTCTCTCTCTCTCTCTCTCTCTCTCTCTCTCTCTCTCTCTCTCTTCTTCCCTCTCCCTCCCTCCCTCCCTCCCTGCTGCTTTCTCTCTGTTCTCATGACAAATGGACAGATCCTATTCTGTCATGTCTGTCTTTGATTCCTCACTTTGCCTCTCAGCTAGATATCACTTTCACAATGGATGATTCCTTCTACAAAATAACAGTACCTTTATTGTTTGGGATTAAAGGTGTATCTTAAAGATGTGTCTATAGTCCAGCCAGAGTAGCCATGTTGCTGGATTAAAAATCCCTCTACAGATCATTTGCTAGAGTGCTAGCTGAGCATACACAGAGCCTTGGGTTTGATCCCAAGCACTGCCTATGCTTAGACAAGAGAGCATGCAACCATAATACTAGCATTTCCCAGGAAGTGGAGTCAGGAGGATCAGAAGTCCAAGGACGGCTACACAGCTAGTTGGAGGCCAGACAGAAAAGCCTGCTTGCTTGCTTGTTTGTTTGTTTGTTTGTTTAAATTAAGTAAAGTAAAAATGATAAAATGTCTTTTAGTCAGGCATGGTGGCACATGCCTTTAATCATAGGACGAGGGAAGCAGAGGCACGTGGAAGCCAGCCTGATCTACTGATGAGCATGATCTGCAGAGCGAATCCCAGAACAGACAGTACTACATAAAGACACTGTCTCCAAATTAAAAGAATTGATATTTGTAAATGTACACTCACATATACATATCTATCTATATCTACATATCTCTTTCTCTATATTAAAGACAATCAGTAGGAACCATGCTCATATGATGAATAAGACAGGCTGGTTCACACCGATCTCTGTCTCTAACCCTGCCGTGCACTATGGAGCAAATGAAGGAATCCTGATCTTGAACTAATTGTACCTCACTGTATTGAAAGAAATAAAATATATTAGGATAAACCATATGTAGTTGCCAGTATCCCACTGGTTCAACAAGTATAAAAATAGTAATTTTGTATAAATAAAAAAATTATTATTTATTCACTGTGTGCCAGGCCCATGCTAAACACTTCAGAAGCGTGATGTCGGTTAACTCACCAACAGATCTCCTGCAGATAAGGATTTGGGTTAGGGGTGGGGGAGTCAAAAATTACACAGACAAGCAAACTCAGGATCTGCTGTAGCAGGCTAGACCCACCCTCGCTGGGGGAATCCTGTTGAAGCCCTCCGGGCCGGTGTGCCTGCCTGCCCCAGAGAAGAATCCAGTCTCTGTGCCCAGTGGCGCCCGCCCGCCCGCCCGCCAGCTGCGACCAGGAGCTGTTTGTTTTCTTAACGGGGGTTATCCAAACCTCCTGAGCGCCTCTCAGCTGCAGAAGCCCTGCCAGTGAAAAGGAGCTTTGTGTGACGATGGTGAAGGGCGAGGTTCCCAACCAAGGCCGGAGCTGAGCCAGCTCAGGCACCAGCAACCAAGGCCACCGCAAGAACAGCGTTATGTCGGGGAGTCATCATCACCCCAGCTTCTCCTGTCTATTGCTTAGTTCATGATCCTGCCTACGAGCTGTAAGCTGTGGACTCCATGTCTGTATCATGTAACTAGTGTGGAATGGTCCCAGGAAGCTGGTGTGAGAATCCAGAAACAGACAAGTGCCTGCCATTTGGGTCCCAACCATCTGTTTGCAGGATCAGAACATGATCTGTACCTTACTGTAAACGTGGAAGTGAAGTACTTGTTCTATAATCTAATAATGGAATATAAGATCCTCATTTAACCAAGCAAAAGAGAGCTCGTGAGGTGACTCAGCAGTGAACTTGCCACTAAGCCTAAAGACCCGAGTGTGATTCCCAGGGACCCCCTGGGTGGAAGGAAGGCATTGACCCTCACCCTTGAGAGTGCATGTTGCATATGTAAAAAGAAAAAAAAAAGTCACGAAAACTTTCAGAAGTAGCCAAGCACTTTTAAGCAACTGTCACTCTGCATCACTTGGAAATGAAATCCACAAGCCAAATAGTGATGGAAAAGAGACAAGATCTGCCCTTAAAACAGCTCTTTCTAGCCTAGCCTTAGTGGCGTGCCTTTAATCCCAGCACTCTGTGAGTTCAAGACCAGCCTGGTCTACAGAGCAAATTCTAGGACAATAGCAAATTCTCCCAGGGCTACACAGAGAAACCCTACCCGGAAAAACAAAACAAAACACAAAATATGAACAAACAAAACAACCCTTTTAGATAGAAGTCACTTTAAGGTTTACACAGTGCCTTGTGTAAGTCTGGGATGGGGGGAACAGTTCACTTGTCACAATGGCCAATGTCCTTTGTAGTAACTGCTTTGGTGTTGATAACATGGTATATATTGGTTTTTATTTTTGTTTTGTTTGTTTTTTGGAAGAAAATAATTTACATAACTTGCAGTGTCTCTCCCAAAATATTGTAATACCTCTGGGTCAAGGAGATTTTGGGGTGGGGGTGTAAGGATGCTGTTGTTGATTGAGACAGGATCTCATGTAGCCAAAGCTGGCTTGAAACCAAGGATAACTCCTGTCTGTACCTCCCAAGTGCTGGGATTGCAAGATTTGTGCCACCACACCCACCGTAAGCCTCTTGCTGTTTGACTGCACTCTTGTTCTGTGGAGTCCTAGGGACCTAGGGACAGGAAGGTTACTGCACGTTTTTACACCTCCGCTGCATTAGCTCATTCTATAACTAGTGAAGAAAACACACTGATTTGAAAAAAATACCTGGTAAATTAACTCAGTGGGTAAAGACACTTGCTGCCAAGCCTGGTCATTTGAGGTCAATTCCTGGGTCCTCTACCTCTATATCCCTGTATACCTGTGAACACCTGCATGGGATGGCACCTTTCCCCACAGCAAACCAACAAAATGCTTTTTTTTTTTTGGATTTGGTTTTTTTTTTTCCGAGACAGGGTTTTTCTGTATAGCCCTGGCTGTCCTGGAACTCACTCTGTAGGCCAGGCTGGCCTCGAACTCAGAAATTCACCTGCCTCTGCCTCCCAAGTGCTGAGATTACAGGTGTGCGCCACCATGCCCGGCTAACAAAATGTTTTTTAAAAAGAGAAAGAATGGGGCTGGAGGGATAGCTCAGCCATTAAGAATAACAACTGCTCTTCCAGAGGTCCTGAGTTTAATTCCCAGCAACTACATGGTGACTCACAACCATCTGGGATCCGTTGCACTCTTCTGGTGTGTCTGAAGACAGCTGCAGTGTACTCACATACATAAAACAAACAAACAAACAAACAAACAAGTCTTTTTTTTAAAAAAAAGAGAGAGAAAGAATATTTGAAAATTGAGTATGTGAATAAAATTCACAAGTGTGTGGGGGCACAGGAAGAGACTGAAGTGAAGGTAGAATGTACACATACATGCTCACACACACACATGCTCACACATGCACACACACATGAAAATTAAACACCACGAACAACCCAAGCAGTGCATGGTGGTGGACCTCTGTACCCACGTTATCAGTGAAAGCAAAGCCAGCCCAGGCTCCTCACCCCTCAGCTAGCCATCAAATCTAGAAAGGTCATTCTCGACAGGTTCAAGGGAAGAAGCTCCAAGTTCTCCAAACTCCAAAGGCTGTGCATGTGTCCAGAAATGACAGTCTTGGCTCTGGTCAAGTTGGACTCTAGAAGGAATGTTTAGGAAAGCCTGGGTATACAGATAGCCAGAGCTGTGGGCAGTGGTGGCACACGCCTGTAATCCCAGCACTATGGGAGGCAGAGGCAGGCAGATTTCTGAGTTCGAGACCAGCCTGGTCTACAGAGTGAGCTCCAGGATAGCCAGAGCTATACAGAGAAACCCTGTCTCAAAAAAACAAATTAATTAATTAATTAATTAAAAGGAAAGACTAGGTCAGCATTTCTCACAGACCCAAGAAAACCAGTTTCTGCCTGCCAGGAAGGGCCAATTCCTTTGGCATATACCTGTAGCTACATATCAAAGCCCAGGCTGGCCTCTCCACTCCTCAGTCCCTGCCCACAGGTACTCCTTACGCTTTTCAAAGTCCACACTAGTTCCTAGGCTGTCCCTCCACCAAGATACCCCTTCATATATAAGGGCATGGTTTTCCTCTGCTCCCCGATTCTCTCTCCTGCTGTCCTTGCTTCTCTTGCAGATAGCCCTGGCCATATCCAGTCTGCTTCCTTCTCTCTCTGTTCTGAACTCTTCCCGATGCCTCTGGATGTTCTGTCTGTCTGTCTCTGTCTCTCTGTATGCATCTCTCTATCTCTCTGTCTCTGTCTCTGTCTCTCTCTCTCTCACATACACACACACACACACCTACAATAAAAACCTTTCCCCTAACCGTGGAATAGACATTTTCTTTGCTGCACCCTCGACTATAATTCTCTCCCTACTTCCTGGAAGACACATTCCAGAGTGTCCTGCCCCACACCCAGGAAAGGCGGGAGGAGTGTTGTACCTCAGAAGAATCTGAGGAGACAGGCCTCACTGGGTTTCTTCCTTTATCTACTAGAGTTACAGCACACCCTGTGGTCAGATCTCATCTCCATGCAGCTCTCTATTTCTCCTGGCACCTAAGCACAGAAACAAGTGGTTTTTCTTTGCTTTGTAGAGCATGGAGCATCTCATGCATGCTATGCCCCTGAGCTACAGTCCTGGGCATCCCACCCTCAAAATGTTTTCCCAGGATCTTTGGACTTTCAACTCTAAGAAGTCCATGTCAGGCAAAAGAGGTCTTCAAATCCTCCAGAGTGTAAAAGTAACTTATTCTCCTGTTATAATTGTTGTCCCAGAGGCTTACTGCCTGTGTCTATTAACCTAGGCCTAGGCCTGGAAGCTTCCAACCTCCATACAATCGTATCTAGGCCTAGAATGTTTTCAGCCTCTGAGACTTACTGCTGAACAAGCTCACCCTTTCTAGTGCTTCCTGAGCTCTAGTTGGCTGGTTTGACTCAGCTGTTCTGGCTCAAACTTCTCTTCATGCTGAGTGATTCTTACTGGCTTCTTTTAGGTTCTGACTGAATTGTTCTGCTTGACCTCAAACTGTCACTCTTCTGGCCCCTTCTCTTTCACTCGTGTGTTCTGTCTTTACCTGTGTCTAGCTTGTTCGCTTCAGTCTGTCTCTGTAAAACTCTCCCGGTAAACCTGCCTCCTCCCCCCTCTGCGCTGCTCTCCTCTCCTCTCCACTCAACTGCACTGCTCTCCACAAACTCTACTGTACACCTGTGGTGGCCGCACTCTCTTCTCCTGTCCTGTCTGTCTCTCCCTTAAGTAGCTTCCCTGGTCTCTTGTGAGAATTGGGTATATCCTGTTCTGTCAAATCTTTCTCTGTAGCTGGGTGGTGGTGGCACACTCCTGTAATCTCAGCACTCTGGGAGGCAGAGGCAGGCGTATTTCTGAGTTTGAGGCCAGCCTGGTCTACAGAGTGAGTTCCAGGACAGCCAGGGCTATAGAGAGAAAGAAACCCTGTCTCGAAAAAACCAAATCCCAAAAAACAAAAACAAAAAACAAAAAAAAAATTCTTTCTCTGATTTATCACTTTGTCTGCTACTCAATTAGACATCATTTTCCAACATGGGTGCTTTCTTCTACAAACTAACTTTACTCTCATTTTTGGGGTTGAAGGTGTCTACGAAGGGCATGTCTGTATTCCAGCCAGAGGAATTAAAGATGTGTGCTAAGGGCTGAGCCACACCACAACTAGAAACAGGTTCAAATATTCTGAAACACTGGTGCTGGAGTTGTAGGTGGTTGTGAGCTGCCCCGTGGGTGCTCGGAATCGAACCTGCATCCTCTGGCAGCTCAGCCAGTGTTATTAATTACTATGCTATCTTTCCAGCTCTGATCTGTCTTTTGTTTTTGGTTTTCTTTTTGCTTTTTGGTTTTTTGTTTTTGTTTTTTGTTTTTTGTTTTTTTTAGAGGTTTCTCTGTGTAGCCCTGGCTGTTCTGGAACTCACTCTGTAGACCAGGCTGGCCTCGAACTCAGAAATCCATCTATCTGCCTCTGCCTCCCAAGTGCTGGGATTAAAGGCGTGCGCCACTACCGCCAGGCTTGATCTGTCTTTTGTTATGGAAATATCAATGAGACTCTTACAGGGGTTTCTATTGCTGTGGTGATGCATATCCGAAAGCGTTTCCACCTCACTGTCTTCATCTAAGGAGATCAGGGCAGAAGCTGAAGGGGGCCATGGAGAAGGGCTGCTCTGGGTGCTCCTTTGGCCTGTTCTGCCTACTTTCTTATAGCACCCAGAACCACCTATGGGTCACCCTAGCCACAATGAGCTGTGTCCTCCCACAGCAACCACTAATTAGGAAGATGCCTTACAGGTTTGCCTATAGTCTGCTGTGTTTGTTTTGTTTTGTTTTTCTGAGACAGGGTTTCTCTGTGTATCCCTGGCTGTCCTAGAACTTACTCTGTAGACCAGGTTGGTTTCAAACTCAGAGATCTACCTGTCTCTTCTTCTTGAGTGCTGGGATTAAAGGCATGCACCACCACTGCCTGGCCAGTATAGCCCAATGATTTGCTTTTTGTTGTTGTTGTTGTTGTTGTTTGTTTTTTGAGTCAGGGTTTCTCTGTGTAGTCCTGGCTGTCCTGGAACTCACTCTGTAGACCAGGCTGGCCTCGAACTCAGAAATCCGCCTGCCTCTGCCTCCCAAGTGCTGGGATTACAGGAGTGAGCCACCACGCCCGGCTAATGATTTGCTTTTGAGACAGGGTTTCTCTATATAGTGAGTCTTGCAACTTGCTTTGTAGACTAGGCTGGTCTCAAGCACAGAGATCCACCTGCCTCTGCCTTATAGCCTGATTTTATGGAGGCTTTTTCTTAATTTATGCTCACTCCTCTCCTAAGTTTCAAGTTTGTGTCAAGTTGACATAGAAACTAACCCAAGAAGTAGGTGAGGGAAAGTGTTTCCCCCTCCTTCCTCTCCTCTACTGGAGACACACAGCATTTACAGACTGGACTAAGTGCTTGCTGTGATGAGGAAGGAATCCTCTTCGAGGAGGACGCAGTAAGCTCGCCAGTGGAGGGGTCAAGAGACGTGTGTTCCAGGTAAGAAACGCTCGTAGATTCCCATGGCCAGAGTGTGGTACATGATGGGAGGGAGTGAAGCCATCTTAATCTGGCAGGGAGAAGAGGGCCCAGTTCCACGTGGAATGCTATGGGGAGGCAGGTGCTCTGAGAGCAGTTTGTATTGTGAGAGAGAGAACAGGCCTTATACCCAGAGAGAGACAAGGAAACAGAGGCCCAGAGACAGAGGCCATCAGGATAACGCTCTGAACACTGGGGTCACTCTGTGGGTAAAAGAGTCCCAATGCCCCTTTGTTCAATTCAGATACCAACATCCCAAAGAGGAAATGAAACCCCAGCACTTCTCCTTGGTGTGGCTCATTTCCCTTCCAGACACCACAGTTTACCTCTACCTGGGAAGTTTCAGCTTCCTGGTTCCCTTGCCTTGGTACACTGAATTTGGAGAAGGAGACTGTAAGAGTTAGCATTGGTGAGGACATCCTCTGCTGAGCAGCACATCTGAACCAGCAAGGGAGACGTGTCTCTGAACCCTAGACCTTAGGACAGATGCTTGGCTTTTGGTCCTACCCCAACCCCTCCTTCCAGGTATGAGCCTGTTAAAGCAAAACTGCTCACCTTACTCCACAGAGCCTCCCACTGTGTGAGGTCAGTGCAGATTCCTTGCTACACACAATAATTTTACCATAACTAAAGATGAAGGCATTTGTACAGCAGTGGGACAAATGTGCTGTTCATTTCTACAGAAAAAAAATAAAATCTTGCTGGGTATTCAACGCTGCAGGACACAGGGCATCATCACCATTTATCAGAGTTTTTGGGTATTTAGAGTTTAAAATCATTAATGGTGCCAGGCAGGGGTGGTGCACACTTTTAATCCCAGCGCTCAGGAGGCAGAGACAGGCAGACCTCTGAGTTTGAGAGCAGCCTGCCTGGTCTACAGAGGGAATTTCAAGACAGCCAGAGCTACACAGAGAAACGTTGTCTCAAACAAACAAACAAACAAACAAAACCCAACCAAAGAATCAAACTACCAACCAAACAAAAATAACAGCACAAGCTGGGGGCAGTGGTGGTACACACCTTTAATCCCAGCACTTGGGAGGCAGAGGTAGGTGGATTTCTGGGTTCGAGGCCAGCCTGGTCACAGAGTGAGTTCCAGGACAGCTAGGGCTACACAGAGAAACCCTGACTCAAAAAATCAAAAAAAAAAAGAAAAAAAAAAAAGAGTCGGTGGTCTCTGTAGCCCTGGATACAGAGCCTTGGTCTATATATAGACCAGGCTTGCCTTGAACTCACAGAATTCTGCCTGCCTCTGCCTCCCAAATGCTGGGATTAAAGGTGTGTGCTACTATGTCCGTCTATCTGCCAGGTTTTTTGTTTTGTTTTGTTTGTTTGTTTGTTTGTTTGTTTGTTTTTATCCTGTCTGCCCCATGACCACTGGTCCAAGGGTGGCACCATCCAGAGTGGGCTGGGCTCTTCTACATCAGGCGGTAGTCAAGAAAATGCATGGGGGCTGGAGAGATGGCTCAGGGGTTAAGAGCACTGACTGCTTTCCCAAAGGTCCTGAGTTCAAATCCCTGCACCCACATGGTGGCTCACAACCATCTGTAATGAGATCTGACTTCCTGTTCTGGAGTGTCTGAAGACAACTACAGTGTACTTACATAATAAATAAATAGATATTTAAAAAAAAAAAAAAAAGAAAATGCAGACAGGAACTCTGTTGACAGCATTTTTTCAACTAGGGTTCCACTTCCCAGATGACTCTAGGTGTGTGGAGCTGACAAAGAACAAGCAGAGTGCAAACTCATATGCTCACACACACACAAACACACACATGCTCATACACACACATGCTCACACACACAATGCTCTCTCTCACACACACACATGCTCACACACACACACACACACACACACACACGCTCATACACACACATGCTCACATACACACACACATGCTCACATACACACACATGCTCACATACACACACATGCTCACATACACACACACATGCTCACACACACATGATTACACACACACATGCTCACACACACACACTCACACACATACATGCTCACATACACACACACACACAGAGACACACACATGCTCTCACACACACACATGCTCACACACACACACACACACACACACACACGCTCATACACACACATGCTCACATACACACACATGCTCACATACACACACGCATGCTCACACACACATGCTCACACACACATGCTTACACACACACATGCTCACACACACACACACGCTCACACACATACATGCTCACATACACACACACAGAGAGACACACACATGCTCTCACATACACACACATGCTCACACACACACACACACACACACACACACGCTCATACACACACATGCTCACATACACACACATGCTCACATACACACACACATGCTCACACACACATGCTCACACACACACATGCTCACACACACACATGCTCACACACACACATACATGCTCACACACACACACACACACACACACACACACATACCACACACCGGCATAAGAAAATCCTGTCTCTATTGTTTTGAAATCAAACCACTATGTTTTTATAAGAGCAGAAAACTTCGTACATTAAAAACACAGCAATTTTCCAGCTGATGGTGCACGTCTCAGCACTCAGGAGGCAGAGGCAGGTGGATCTCTGAGTCTGAGGCCAGCCTGGACTACAGAAAGTGTTCCAGGACAGCCAGGGCTACACAGAGAAATCCAGTCTAGAACAACAACAATAAACCAAGCAACCAAAACAACTCCACAGCAATTCATTCATAAACAATAATCTCGAATTACAGCTTAGGCATTCCGGGTAGTGCTAACTGGCAGTGCACACTGTGACAGTGTGCACAGAACAACTCGTGCTTGTTGTGTGCTCACAGCTAAGGCTGAAGTGACACTTCAGGGTGCAGGGGCAGAATGCACACAATCAAGGGCTGTTAGATAACACCTTAGATTCCTTATATGCTGGACTTTAATTTTTAGTTGTTACATATTCAGGAACTTTCTAGTGTTGCCAAATTTTTAAGACACCCACATTCAGTTACATAAATGTATTAGTCAGGGAACCAGAACCATTAGGCACCCTCTCTCTCCTTTCTCTCTCTCTCTCTCCTTTTTCTCTCTCCTTCCCTTCTCTCTCTCTCTCTCTTTCTCTCTTTCTCTCTTTCTCTGTCTCTCTGTGTCTCTGTCTTTTTCTGTGTGAGGGGACTTATTAGAGTGGCTTACAGGCTGTGGCTCAGTTAGACCACCAATGGCTGTCTAGTAACAGAAAGTCCATGAGTCCAGTCCTCGAGGCTGGATGTCTCAGCTGTTCTTTAGTGTGTGTTTAGATCCAAGTGTAGGCTCAAACACCAGGGAAGGGAAGGCCAAGGAGCAGGATCTTCCATGTGCTTTACATAGGCTGCCCCGAGGGGGTGTGGCCCAGATTTAGGGTGGGTCGTTCTACCTCAAATGATCCTGTTAACCAAAAATCCCTCACAAGTGTGCCCGACTGCTTGTTTTGTTTTGTTTTTGTTAACTCCACCCATAGTCATGCGGACAGCTAGGAATAGCCATCACACACGACCCAGTTTGAGAACAGAACACTTGACCATCGAGCTACTGAATGCGTGGCACCTTACCTAGAGCTGAATAAGGAGTGAGGGGCTGAGGGAAAGCCATTTCTGTTTTTTACACGTGAAGTGTTAGTTCTGTGTTGAAATCTTACTATAGCTGGGCAGGTACATGCCTTTAATCCCAGTGCTTGGGAGGCAGAGGTAGGCAGGTTTCTGAGTTAGAGGCCAGAATGGTTTAGAGATGGAGTTTCAGAACAGCAAGGGCTACACAGAGAAAACTTCTCTACATATCTAGAAAAACCAAACCCTGGCTGGAGAGATAGCTCAGTGGTTAAGAGCACTGACTGCTCTTCTGAAGGTCCTGAGTTCAAATCCCAGCACACATGGTGGCTCACATCTATAATGAGACCTGATGCCCTCTTCTGGTGTATCTGAAGACAGCTACAGTGTACCTACATACAATAATAAATAAATCTTTAAAAGAAGAAAAAAGAAGCTGGGCGGTGGTGGCGCACGCCTGTAATCCCAGCACTCTGGGAGGGAGAGGCAGGTGGATTTCTGAGTTCGAGGCCAGCCTGCTCTACAGAGTGAGTTCCAGGACAGCCAGGGCTACACAGAGAGACCCTGTCTCAGGGAAAAAAAAAAATCCAAAAAAAAGAAAGAAGGAAGGAAAGAAAACCCAAACCCAAACCAAACAAGGAGCCAACCAAAACTCCTACTCCATTCTGAAGCAGAGCAGCCGGGCCCGTCCTGACTTTATGCAGTTCCTCTTCCCCACACTCTCTTCTGTACCTACTTTTTATTATGTCTGTCACCTCCCATCCATCCCAGCTGGACAAGCCCATAAGGAAGCCACTGTTGAGTCCTGGCTGAGCTGCTCAAGCTTCCTTTGAACTCCTGGTTTCAAACCATTCTCTTGCCTCAGCCTCATAATTGTGTGGAAGCCAGGCCCATGCCAGCCAGGGTCACTCAGTTTTGTTTTTTCGTGTTCTTTTGTTTCTGTTGTTGGGTTTTTTGTTTGTTTGGTTTGGTTTGGTTTTTAGAGACAGGGTTTCTCTGTGTAGCCCTGGCTGTCCTGGAGCTCACTTTGTAGACCAGGCTGGCCTCGAACACAGAAATCCGCCTGCCTATGTCTCCCAAGTGCTGGGATTACAGGCGTGCGCCACCACCGCCTGGCGTTCACTCAGTTTTATACTTAACTGTTACCTGTTTTACAGCTGTGAAGAAAGTCCACACAATTCTTGATATCCAGGCCATGCGACTTTCAATGCTGAGCCTGGGTTTTTAAACTGCCTCTTCCCCACACACTAGCTTGAAGCGAATTGGCCAGGCTAAGGTAGAAGGCTAGGTAGACAGGTGGATGGAATAAGTGAATGGTCTGTAGGTGCTCATCGAAGCTAGAATGGATCCCAGCCTCACCCGGGCACTGCCTCAGTTGGAGTCTTCAGGTGGTGCTACCAGGGACCACATAAAAGAGGGAAGGTTGGGGTGGCCAGGTTCTCTGAGAACAATGGTGGTCCTAAGCGGAAGCCAAGGCCTGGACCCCACTGTGCCTTCGTCTGGCACCCTAGCATCCAATGCACTCAACAAAGACCAGGTGAAATTTTAGAAAGACCAGGTAAACATTTAGCTCGGCTGTCTACCTGGCAGGCAGAGGATGCTAGGGAAATGTTTGACAAATGGGTGACCCTGCTGAGGGTTCCTTCCTTTGCCTGTTGACCCAAGGAGTTATCTTCTTGTCTCAGGACCTTAGAGCGCCAGGGAACACCCTGGGCGTGGCGAGGGCGGGTTCCGACTAAGAGGGTGGAGTCTAGAGTTGAAAATCCAGGGAGTTGGGCGGGGCCTAAGGCCCGGGGGCAGGGCCGGGAGCCCGAGGGCGGGTCGGTCTCTTGGGCTGCCTGGCTGCTCCAGGGAGTTCGGGTTCCCTAGCGCTCGATCAGGAGAGGCTGCGGCTGGGTCGGGGCGCGGATGCTGGAAATTCACATCCCCTCTGTGGGGCCCGAGGCCGAAGAGCCCAGGCAGAGTCCAGAGAAAGGCCACATGGTGAGCGAAGAGTGTGTGCGGGGATCTACCGAATACTCTTGTGACCAGCTCAAAAGGGACCCAGGACTCAGGGCTTGGGCTAGGACATTCTTCACAAAGGTTCAGGGTTACTTGCTTTTGTCAGTCCCTTGGTCTGGGCTCTTGGGTCGCGTAGGGCAAAGCTTTTTCTTTCAGGTGTGTGTTGGGTTCGGAAGGGGTTCCCCTGAGCCGTGACACGCCAAGTCGGCTTTGTGCCTTTCAAACATCAGAAATTGGGCGCGTCTCGCGGCGCGGGTCCTACTGCATCCTTTGGACCCGCCGCCCGCACTCCTCCGCCCGCCAGGTGTTCCAAGTGGAGGTGCTGTACAGCGGACGCAGACACACCGTGCCGCGGCGCTACAGCGAGTTCCACGCTCTACACAAGAGGGTGAGATGTCGCGGACTACCCACTGATCTGGCTCCAGGCCAGGTCCCTGGTTGGCAGGCGAAAGAGCTCTGGTCCCAGCTTCTGGTTGGCTATCCCCCATTACTGTCCCAGCCCCCTCCCTACCCCCCACCCCCAGAAGGTGCGACTACCCCAGGGTTGCGGGGACCCTCGCCGGGAGGAAACAATAGCTAGAGCCCAGCTCAGACTGATCTTGTCCGTCTGCGCCCTTTCCACTCTCTGGCTTGTCACTTCTGTCTTCACTGCCTCTTGCCAGCTGTCCCACGTTGAAACTTAAAGATTATAGAGGGGACTGGAGAAAGTCCTCAGCTAGGTGCAGTGGGCTTGAGTGTCTTGCTGGGATCTCACCTCGGTAACTGATGTACAGATCAAGAAACGGTACAAAGTGCCCGACTTTCCCTCAAAACGCCTACCCAACTGGAGGAGCAGAGGATTGGAACAGCGCCGGCAGGGCTTGGAGACCTACATCCAGGTTTGCACGCTTGGTTGCCCCTAAGCCTGAGGGACCAGGGGAGACCCAGTTAGAGATGTGTGAGTGTGTGGGGCCCACAATCTCAGACTCTAATTTTCCAAATGAGTACTTTTCTATCTGGGTTACTAAAAGTTTCGAATTATCCGACAAGTAGATTCTTCACCCCTAGGGTAAGATGCTGTGTTTTCTTCATGAGGTGTATGTGGACTCATTCTTCTGACAGTGATAGCTGTTATTTCACTAACCTGCTTAAACCTTGGGGCCAGCCTTTGCAGTCCATTAGAATGGCCCTACGTTTGGTCTAATAATATTTGTTTCCACTGCCTTGAAATTCTTAATTATTTTGGAACAAATGTCCTCAAAATTTTTGCTGGATCTGATCGCAGACTTTGTCTTCTCCTCTAGGGCATCCTGTACCTGAATCAGGATGTGCCCAAGGAGTTACTGGAATTCTTGAGACTTAGACACTTCCCTGCAGACTCCAAGGCGAGCCGCTGGAGGTAAGGACAGCCCCGCTCCGGGGCCCTGAAGACCAAGCTTTTCTCACTCTCCCGTGCACAGGGCCCTGGCCTGGCTGCCATACACGGCTTCCCTCATCACCTTCCCTGACGTGGAACAGGGGCTGGGTTTGGCAGACAGCTTTGGTCACTCTGTCTAGCCTCCACCTCCTGAACTAGGCTTGTTACAAAATAGAAGCTACAGTCCCCTGGGCTACTGTGTCTCCACCCACTCCTCACCTCCCCTGGGTATCCTCAAGCAACTTAGTGTTTCTTTTCTTTTCAGCACCCTGGGGGAATTCCTGCCTAGTGACACCAGGCAAGTCAAAGTCCTGCCCTAAAGGCCTGCTGACCCCTGGTGGTTGTGTGCTAGGAGGCAGGCCAACAGCCCGTTTGCTAGTCCCCTCCTTTTCCTTTGTGGGTCCCTGATGCTTTTGGTCCTCAGTGTCCATCCCATGAGTCTTTGCGTTGCCACCTCTCCACTCTCACGGATCACAACTCTTCTCACACAGCTCACAGCTGCACCATCGGCCAGTCCTTGGCTTCCGTATGGATCCCTACGTTTACACCCCTTCCCCAGGTGAGACTGATCTAAGTTCCCATCAGCACCTCCCTCCTGTCCTCTGGGGTTACCACCAGCGGCTCCTGTAACAGGCAGCTTGCTTTGTACCTTCATAGAAATTAGTGCCATACAGCTGGCTCACCAGGTCTCTCTGTTCCCCTGGGGCCTGTCTTCAAAAGCTATTATGAATTGATGTGGAAGAGGGAAGGCCAACAGCTAGTTCTGGGCAGACAGCGAGCCTGCGGGCAGCTCCAAGTGCTGCAAGCTGAAGGCCAGGCATCTCCTCCACCAGCTCCTCCCTCACTCTCTCTCCCACAGAACCTCTCCCGGAAGTGGTGGTGGCTGGTGTGCTCCAGGGGCTCTATGGCTTCAGCATCAGCCCGGCACCAGCCCTGCCCCGCCCCGCCCCAGCCCAGCCAGAGGCTAAACATCATCCTGCTCCATCGTTAACGCCCTGACTAGCTCAGACTTTGGGCCACCTTTCAGGACAGCTAAGTGCCTCAGTTCTAGGAGTTCCATATAGGAAACTGGGTCTGCCTTTGGACTAGGCTGAGGCTCTGTAGTGCCCATGCCCACTCAAAGCTCTGAACTTGGTTTGCACTGACAGCTGTAGCTGGTAGAACTCAAGACTCTTAAAGTGTGAGGTAATTTCAGAGGTAGGCTGAGAAGCTCAGGCTGACAGGTGAAAGCAGCTTTGGGGGAGGCGCAGGAGCTAGGTAGCTAGAAAGCCTCTGTCCGATGACCAGTGGGTAGGGTGCACTAGTACAGACTCAGGCAGGAACCCGGGGAAGGAGCATTCCACCAGATAGCAGACTCAGGACAGGCGCTATATACACCCGCAAACAGCCCACACCTAAGTTATAAAAAAAACAAAACACTTTATTGATCAGCATTGGTAGGAGTTTTCTATAAAAATCAGGCCTGTGGAATGTGAGGGGCGTGGTCGCCCCATCAGATGGAAGCACTGGGGCCAGGGTGGCACAGGCTTGTGACTGGCTACCTTCACCTGTGCGGGTATGGACAGGACCCGCAGACAGCTGCTTAGAGGCTGAGTCCCCGAGGTGCTCTACTCCTTGGCAATGGCAAAGGGCTTCTCCACTTCGATCTTGCCGCAGTCTGCGATGACCACGTCCTTCAGCGGCTTGTCGCGACTGTCTGTCTTGGTGCTCTCCACCTTCCGTACTACATCCTAGAAAAGAAAGTGGGAAAGGAGAGGTTGGGTGGGGGTCAAGAGGCAACTAGTGGGAGAGAGCCCCAGCGAGTGGCTTAGTGCTGAACTCTTGGGATGAAGACTGAAACCAAAGGAGTCAGAAGCTCAGGAACTGAGGTGAACTGAGTCAGGGTGAACACAGAACATGTTACATATATTACACAGCTGACCCAACACTGCTCTGATGTGAGTCTGATCATTCCTGACTCATCGAGTGACCAAACAGCCACTGCAGCTAGACAAACTCAAGGGCTTCTGGATGGGTTGTCTGGGGCCTAGAAGGACTTAGAACCACGAGGCACCTGGATGCAGGCTTGGTATCAAGTATTTTTTTCCTCCTGATTGTGGTGCTGGGATTAACCTGGCCCCAAGCTTTCTAGGTCAAGCAGCCAGCCATGGACCTCTTGAGCGTGCTCTCTGGCTCTCCAGCCTAGCCTTTGATTCTGAGTCAAGTGCTCCTCTTGCCTCAGCCCCCTGAAAGCTAGGACCACGGGCATGGACATGGACATGGGCATGGGCAAGGCACCCAGCCACTGTTTATTCTTGGCACTTCCCCACCTTTGGGGAAAGAATTTCCTACTTGAAGCCCTTGCCTGTTCTAGCTGTGTCCTTGGTAACCTCCGCTTCTAAACTCACCATGCCCTCTAGAACTTTGCCGAAAACCACATGCTTGCCATCCAGCCACGAGGTCTTGACTGTGGTGATGAAGAACTGGGAGCCATTGGTGTCTTTGCCTGCATTGGCCATGCTCACCCACCCAGGCCCGTAGTGCTTCAGCTTGAAGTTCTCATCTGGGAAGCGCTCACCATAGATGCTCTTTCCTGGGGAGAGATGGAGCAGGTCAGGGAGGTGAGACGACCCAAAACAGGAGGTGCTTGGGCGAGGATCTGTCCTTGTTAGGCTGGGCTTGAGTGCCAAACAAGGGCATAAGAACAGCCATCTTATCTTCTACCCAAGCCACCAGGACCGAGACCACCTGGGGTGTGAGGCCGGGTTGAAAGAGATGCCATGCTGCGTGCGGGACACTGGGAGCATGGGTGTGTGGGTGTAGACTCCTTCAGAACAGTGCTGCTGTGGCCAACCAGATTACCTTCCCGGGATTACAAGATGGGTGCAGCTGCGGTGAGGATTGGCTGCAGGAGGAAAAATAGGAAACGAGGCTCCTGGTTGTTTTTGAAGAGGCAAGAGCCTCTTACCAAGGAACATAAAATAAAAGATGCTCACGAATGTTTGTCATTGTGTGGGACAGGTCCAGGGCCATGACAGTGAGCACAGAGCCTCACACCCTTTCCAGGATCCTGGTTGCCAAGTTGGTTTCCCCATTACCCACCAGTAGACTACTGGGCCTGAGAACACTCGCACATCCTCTCAGGCTGGTGGGGTGGCCTGGTATGTACAGCAACCTGCTGCCAGGCATGGAACCAACAGGGCAGAAGAAGGAACTGACTCCTCTAAGTTTTCTCTGACTTTAACAGGCATGCATGTCAGGTGCTAGCCAACCCCATACATGCTCATAGGCGGCCAGTGTGACGGAGAATGGCATTAGCCCAGCACTCAGGATGCAGATCTCTAGGCGTTCCAGGCCAGTGACGCTCAGTGACTAACTTCCTCTGCCCTTAGCTCACCAGTGCACATCCCACAGCCCCTCGGGATGCCTCAGGTCAGGGACTGCCTTGGCCGGACACTGAACAGGGAGATGTGGTTGACTGTGCAGCCTCCGGGGAGGCAGAGAACCAAGATTAGACTAGATGGCTAGAGGTGGCCTGTTTCCTGCAATAGCTTCTTGCTGGATACTGACTGCTAAGACTTCCTATTTGATTTCCATCCTTGGAAATCCATGGGATTTTAATTGCCCCATTCCAAAAATCCAATCTATATATATCCTTAGCTTTATTCTCATCCTCAAGTCACAAAAAAAAAAAAAAAAAGGAAAGAAAGAAATTTGTATTTTAACCTTTATGATGGTAAATATAAACCACACTTAATTTATCACAGCACAGCCGGGCGTGGTGCACGCCTGTAATCCCAGCACTTGGGAGGCAGAGGCAGGCGGATTTCTGAGCTCGAGGCCAGCCTGGTCTACAGAGTGAGTTCCAGGACAGTCAGGGCTACACAGAGAAACCCTGTCTCCAAAAAAGCAAAATAAAACCAAAAAAAAAAAAAAAAAAAAAAAAATCACAGCACTTACATTCATCTGCCTTCCAAATGGTTAAGCTTCATGCCTATCAATTTTTTATTTTTTCTGAGATTCTGTTTAGCCCTGGCTGTCACTAACTTTGTAGACCAGTCTGGGTTCAAACTCAGAGATCCATATGTCTCTGCCACTGAATGTGCCACCAGTTTGAGTGTATGGGTGTTTTACATACATATATGTTTGTGTACCCTACATATGCCTGAGAGCAGAAGAGGGTGTCAGATTCCCTAGAACTGGAATTACAAACAGTTATGAGTCAACTCATGGGAATGGAGCCCAGGACCCCTGCCCCTGCAAGTACTCTCATTTCTCTAGCCCCTGGTGTGCTAAAATTGACCAGGCCAGTCTTGAAGTTAATCTAGAACCTCCTGTCTTAACCTGAGCACAGAGGTTACAGGCACACACCACTACACTTCTTCAGTTCTCCACCTTTACTTATTTCTTGTGTGTATGAGTGTGTGTGTGTGTGTGGGGGGGGGGGGTGCATGTGATCATGCCACAATGCGTGTATAGCTGCCAGAGGACACTTGGCAGAAGTCAGTTCTCTTTTTCCAACGTTTGAGACCCAGGAAACAAAGTCACGTCATCAGCCTCGACATCAAGTATCTTTACCCACCTTTCTGGCCCTTCCTGATCCCCACCTCCCTCTCCTTTGCACTGGGTCCCCTTCAAAGAAGGGTACAGTTATCTCAATGCAAGAGGAGCCGGCCTCCAGAGTAGGACCATGTCAGACTCTTCTGCTCAGAGGCCCTGAAGTTACCTCCTGTGCCGTCTCCCCTGGTGAAGTCTCCGCCCTGGATCATGAAGTCCTTGATGACACGGTGGAACTTGCTGTTTTTGTAGCCAAATCCTTTCTGCAAAGAGGGAAGACAGGGAGGGAGAATGAGGCCACATGCAGATGTCCGACGGGCCTGCAGCCTTGCCTACAGCTCTTTCTGGGGAGAGTGGCTCTCTAGCCTCTGCCCTTCCACAGTTCCCGGATGATATAGCGCAGGCCATGGATGCCTCATTCTCTCTGTGTTCTCCTAAGAACAAATTTTTTTCTTTTTAAAAAACTGATTACTTGCGGGGTGGTTGGTGGCGCATGCCTGTAATCCCAACACTCTGGGAGGCAGAGGCAGGCGGATTTCTGATTTTGAGGCCAGCCTGGTCTACAGAGTGAGTTCCAGACAGCCAGGGCTACACAGAGAAACCCTGTCTCAAAAAAATCAAATCCAAAAAAAACCCAAAAAACAATAACAAAAAAAAATTGATTACTCAGCTGTGTGTGCACAAGCCTTTAATCCCAGCAATTAGGAGTCAGGCAGGTTCTAGGCTAGCCTGGTCTACAGAGTGAGTTCCAGGATGACCAGAGTTAGCCAACCCCCACCCCACCCCCAAAAAGCTTTTATTCCAAAACTAGTCATATCACATGGTCTAAGAACATTCAAATAAAAACTCACATAAAATCAGATGTTAAAGATTACTCTTTAAACATAACAGCCACACAGTAGCATGTTTGTCTATGTTCTCTCCAACATAAAACCACATTAACACTTCAGCGGCCACCAAACCATTTGGCACAGTTAACTGTGAAGCTGCCAAACTGTGGGCAACCAAGGCCGGGAATAAGTCATTGCAGCTCCAGGGCCTTCTCAAAATTAAAAACTGAATCCCTTTATTCCCACTTAATATACAAAAATATCTGGTCCTCAGGGAAGCCCGCTAATGACAGCTATCAGTGGGCCACATTCTGAAGTCCTGGCTGCTTCCACCTTACTGTGTGGGGTTGCCTACCTTGTACCAGCCGCTTACCTCTCCTGTAGCCAAGGCTACAAAATTATCCACTGTTTTTGGAACGGTCTTTCCAAAGAGTCCAAAGACCACTCGTCCTACAGGTTCATCTCCAATTTGTAAGTCAAAGAATACCTAAGGAAAGTGAACAGTCCAAGCTTGGCCTTTACAGAGTCCTTGGGGAGAAGAGAGCCTGAGAAATTACCCCATGAGAGAGAACAAAGCCTAAAACTGTGGCTGAGTCTGATTCTGATGGAGGCAAAACCCTTGAAATCCAATGAACAAATCCACTGAACGGGCTGGAGAAATGGCTCAGCTGTTATGAGCATCTGCTGCTTTCCCAGACCACACACCTTCTGTTCTCAGCACCTAGATGGTGGCTACAACCATCTGCACACTTATGAAAGCTCTATATGTCTCCAACCCCAGTACCAGGGAGTGAAGAGGTGGCAGCCCACTGCAGGAAAGCTGTCCACCACTGAGCTAATAACCCCAGGCATTAATCTTGCTAAATTGTAATCTCCAAGTAGCTGGGAGTACATATACGCCACAGCACTCGGATTGCTGCATTACTCTCCATCTCAAGAAATTACACACTGGCCTTAGGGTTTAGGGGAAAATTCGGTTGCAGCCAAGCCTGAAGACCTGAGACCCAACATGATGTAAGTAGAGAATCGAAGTCTGCAAATTGTCCTCTGACCTCTACAGTTGCGCTGTGCTACCTGAGTCCCGTCTCCCTACTAAGTAAATAATGTAACATTTTAAAAGTTTTCGCTCTCAAGACTACAGAATAGCAATCTGTGCTCTTTCAATGACTCCAGATTATAGACACAGACATTAAAAGGGGGAAATACATAAGGAGATCTCTGTGCTTGCAAGTTCTAACTATATTTACTGTGTGTGCTACAAAACACAGTAAACTAGAGTGAGCATAGTAAAAGAAGGTTCGGCAATCCTGATCCGTCACCATTTCCCGGCAATGCAGGGTTTGTGCAAAGGGAGGGTCCTGAGGATGTCCGTGCTGGCCAAAGCTGGGCATCCTGGGGGGGGGGTGGTGGCTGGGGGAATCTGGGTTATTCTCTAGTTTGAGTAGGTAGGGCGAGTCTGGCTTCAAGAAATCAAAGTCGACCCAAGGAAGAGCTGAACAAGAACAAGGACGCTCAGGTCGGAACTACTGGGCCAGACCCGCTCCGGCTTGAGCCGGACCGAAGGCGGCGGAAGGCAGGCCTCGCTGGTGAGGGGAGCCCAGACCTTGACTGTGACTTTAGGTCCCTTCTTCTTATCGTTGGCCACGGAGGGTCCCGGCAGCAAAAGGAAGACGACGGAGCCCACGATCAGGGCGGCGGCGAAGAGCACCTTCATATTGCGCTCCGAGAGGCGCAGCATCCACCGGCAGCAGTAAGAGCGGTCGGGGCAGCCCGGACCGGAAAAGGGTGTGGACGCGCAGCGTGCGCGCTGCCGCCCAGGCGTGGGGCGGGCCCGGGGCCGCGGGCGGTCTCGCAGCGCCAGGAGCGCGCCACGTTCTCCCTGCGCAGCAACGCGGTGGTAGGCGCCGCCGCGGGCGGGGCTGTGGGTGGCTGCCACGTTACAGCCCTCTGATTGGGTATGTCAAGGCGGGGCGCGGAAGGCGGCGTTGGGATTGGTCTCAGAAAGACAGACTACGCACCCCAGCTTGCCTTGCGACCCGACCAGCCCACCCAACTTTTAGGCGTTTGTCTCCGTGTGTGAATGCCAGTCGCTACCAAATTTGGAGGTGGTCTTCAAAGAACTGGACACTCTTAACCTTAGCGCTAGGGGTTGAATTTAGCAGTTGAGCGTTACGGCATAGCCTTCTATATCTTCTATAATACTTACCTTGCTTGGAGATCGGGAGTAGTGGCTCACACCTATCATCCCAGCACTGGGCAGGGTGGGTGAGTTGGAGGCCAGCCTGGGCTACAGAGTGACTACTAGTTCTCCTTAGGGTTGAGGTGAGACCTTATCTTAAACACGACAGGTTATGGTAGTAAGTCTCTTTAATCCCAGCACTTTGGAGGAAGAAGCAGAAAGATTTCTGTGAGTTTAAGAATGCTTCTAGCCGGGCGGTGGTGGCGCACGCCTGTAATCCCAGCACTCTGGGAGGCAGAGGCAGGTGGATTTCTGAGTTCGAGGCCAGCCTCGTCTACCGAGTGAGTTCCAGGACAGCCAGGGCTATACAGAGAAACTCTGTCTGGGGGGGGGGGGGAGGCGGGGGGGGGGAAGACTGCTTCTATGTAGTTAGTTTCTGGCTAGCAAGCGTTCATAGTAACACCTATGCCTGGGAACAAAAAAGGGGTGGGGTCGAGGGGTGAAGAGCTGCCTCAGTGTGTTAATGCTCTTGCTCCACAATCATGAGGACCTGAATTTGGATCCAGCTCTAAAAGTAGATCATGGCCGTACTTTATAACTCTAATCCTGGTGCTGTAAGAGTGCTGGACATAGGGGAGTTTGACTGACTTTGAGGTAGAGATCCTGTCTCAAAAAGAAAGTAGAGAATGATAAGACCTCTGCACATATGTGCATGTACATCCTCCCAATACACACACACGCTTCCATTTTTAGTTTTTTTGGTTCTGTTTTCTTTTTCGAGACAGGGTTTCTCTGTGTAGTCCTGACTGTCCTGAACTCACTCTGTAGACCAGGCTGGCCTCGAACTCAGAAATCCGCCTGCCTCTGCCTCCCAAGTGCTGGGATTACAGGCGTGCACCACCACGCCCAGCTTGGGAGCATGGGTTTCTTTTTTGTTTGTTTGTTTGTTTTTTATTTTTTATTTTTTTTGCTTTTTTGGATTTAGGTTTTTTTCGAGACAGGGTTTCTCTGTGTAGCCCTGGCTGTCCTGGAACTCACTCTGTAGACCAGGCTGGCCTCGAACTCAGAAATCTGCCTGCTTCTGCCTCCCAGAGTGCTGGGATTACAGGAGTGCGCCACCACCTCCCGACCAGGGGTTTCTAATAAGCAGAAAAGCAAACTCTTTTGCAAAATACATAGGACCTCTTTCATAAGAATGGGTTATATTGACTAATATACAGTGCCCAGGAGTCTGGGGAATTCTGGATGAGGGCTGGCTTCACAGAATAGCAAAAGATCACTAGGTCATTTCTTCCATTGAAGAAAAAATAAAATCCCTGTGTGTTTAAAAATTCTGGTTTATCTGGTTTTGTCTGTAAGTGGATAGACGTCTTGCCCTGTACACAATTTTATAGTTTAAAACTATGTAACTTGGTCTGTGTTAGCATTCTGTCTAAACTCCACCCCACAGTTACCTGGCAACAGACAGGTAGGCCTGACCCGCTGTAAAAGGGAATCCTTGCCCCTCCTCTCGCTCTCTTGTGCTCTTCCCTTCTTTTTTTTTTTTTTTTTTTTTTTTTTTTGCAGTCATGTTTTTTTATTTTTGGTTTTTCGAGACAGGGTTCTCTGTATAGCCTTGGCTGTCCTGGAACTCACTCTGTAGACCAGGCTGGCCTCGAACCCAGAAATCCACCTGCCTCTGCCTCCCAGAGTGCTGGGATTAAAGACATACCCCACCATCACCTGGCCCCTTTAAAACTTTTTTATTGTATTTTTTTACTTTGTTTTTAAATTTTTAAAAATTTAAAAGTAATTCATTTAATTTTAGGTGCATTAGTGTTTTTGCCTGTGATGTGTTTATAAAAAGATAAAGAGAGGGGGGATATGTTTGGTGGACATGTAGTGAGGTGTGGGGGAAGGGGTGCCTCCGAGGGCCCACGCTGAGGCAGGCATCCCTTCTCTCCCCCCCCCCCCAAGGGACCAGCCACATGTATAGTATAGAATAGGGTTTATTTAGGGCATGGGGAGGGGAGTTAGGGTAATAGAGAGAAGGCTGGCCATGAGCATGTGTGGAGAGGGGGATGGGAAAGGAGGGGCAAACAGCTCCTTTCATGTTTTTATAGTGGCTCAGGCCTACCTGGCTGAGGCCCAGTAACTGGGGTGCAGCTTAGAATGCTAACAGCCTGGAACTACAGTAGCACACACATGTGTGCTGGGAATTGCACCCAGCTCCTTTGGAAGAACAGCTAGTGCTCATTAAACACTGGGCCATCTCTCTAGCTCTGATTTTTTTTTTTTTTTTTGAGTTAGGGTCTCTCTATGTAGCCCTGGTTGGCCTGAAACTTGCTATGTAAACCAGGTTGGTTCAGAGATCTCCCTGCCTCTGCCTCCAGAGTGTTGTCATTAGAGGTATGTGCCTATAATGACCCACATGAGATAGTTATTGACAACCACATTGATAAGCCAATTAAAAAATTTAAGTCCATTTTTATGATGGCTAGACCAAGAGTGGGCTTATATCTGAAAAGTCTCTTGGTGCCTAAGTTCAGGAGTACAGAATTTTGTTTTGTTTTTTCTGTTGTGTGGTTTTTCTTGTTTGTTTTGTTGTTGTTGTTTGTTTTGTTTTTCAGACAAGGTTTCATTGTGTAGGCTGTCGTAGAAACTTACTTTGTAGAACAGACTGGCCTTGAACTCAGAGATCTGCCTGCCTTTGCTTCCCAAGTGCTGGAATTAAAGATATGCACCACTACAATCTGGTTAGATAAGTTGTTTTTGTTTTGTTCATTAAAAAACAATTTGCTGAAATACATAGATAGTTTGTCTGCAGGTACATCTACACACCAGAAGACAGCATCAGTTAGTTGTGAGCTGCCATGTGGGTGCTAGGAATTGAACTCAGGGCCTTCGGAAGAGCAGTGAGTGCTATTAGCACCGAGTCATCTCTCCAGCCCTCTAGATAGGGAGTTTTAATGGCAAGTCCCACAATGGAACAGACTTGGCTATGGGAACCATGAGTGGCCAAGACCAGACAAAATGTGTCTGGCAGAAAAATTTCTCTTTCTCCCTTTTAAAAAAATAATTGACAGAAAATTTTATCTCTCTTTTTATGGGCTCTTTTTACATTAGTTCCAGTGAGTGTAAAGTTGCAGAGCTATTGTTCTGAGTAGTTTGTTCCCCTGGATCTTAACAGATGTTTCTGTAATTATGGAAAATGCGTTGTTTCAAAGGATTGAGAAGAAGCCATATTTATTCCACTGTGTTACTTATGGCTGTAAGTCCTTAGATGATAGGTCTAGTTTGTTTGTTAGGGTTTAGCAGTGGACTAGTACCTTGGTGGATCAGGGCCAAGGAATGCTACAAAGTCACCATGGAACAAGTGTCAGAGAAGAGGTTTATTGGGGAGGGTGCTATACCGAGGCTGCCTCTGAGCAGGGATGGAGGAGAAAGATGGCAGGCCGCGAAGCCTTTGGCATTATCAAAGTGGACAGCACATTAGCATAGGGAGAATATGCCACTTGTTGAGACAGTGGAAATGTGTGGAATTTGGCTTTGTCCAGGATGGTACTCAACTCTGTTGGACTGTGCATAGACTTTCCCCCCTTTACCTCCTATCTGCTTTTGTCCAGGGCAACTCTTACATATGGAGATCTGAGGGTCAAGAAACCTTCAGTTCTAACAAACAGTCCTTCTAAATAGGGCTGAGAAATTATTCAATAGCAGGCTGTCAGGAGCCGATTAAATTCCCATCACCCCTATATCTACCCCTCTTCCTTCATATAATAATCTTTTTGCCTGCTTCCTCTATGAGCAGACAGAAGGCTGTTGTAAAGTGTGGACAAGTGTATATGGAGGCTGCCCTTACTGGCCTTTCCAATACCACACGCCACTTAACACATCCTGCTCTGATTCCCTCTGCTATTGACAAAATGGGGCCCTACATCTCTACATGCTGAAATACTACCCTATTCAACAGATTGTATCCATTGTAAAGTCTATGAAAATCATATCACATGTGTACTGTATTACAGAGTTCTGTAAGATCTTGGATAAATGTTGTATAATTTGGGATACAAAATAGTGGAGAGACATTTAAATCAAACTGGGGTTTTTCTGAATGATTTCACAGAAATCATTGGTAATTGTTTTTGAAAGATGGAGAAAGGAAGATTTTACCTGATTGGACAGAATGAAGGCAAAGAGAGTTATGATACAATATCCAGTAATGCAACAGTAGTTTACTGAATGGTAAGGGTAATGATGGGACTGGGATGAATTCAGAGAATCTAGAGAAAAGATAAGCCAGCTTCAGTAGCTTCCCGTGCTAAGAGGAAATGGTTCTCTTTACACCGAAAACATCACTGTACCATAGAAGGATTCTGTTTTGTTTTAGAGAATAATTCCAAGGCAAACCCTTTAAGCCAAGCAGGTGTGTGTATGTGTGTGTGTGTTGGGGTGTGGGGGACGTTGAACAAGAGCCAGCCATTTATCAGAGAAAGGGGACTGATCAGGATGTGACTTAAAGTCAAACTGTCTTCATAATTTCTGGGTTCAGGGAACTGGCAGAAAAGCAGTAAGCAGTGCATAGGTTTTTTTGTTTTTGGTTTTTTTGTTTTTTTTGTTTTTTTTGTTTTTGATAGTGGAAACCTGTAGTTCTCAAATTCAAACCCTGGGGGGGGGGGGGGTTCGTGGAAGGAGTGAGAGTTTAGACTCGGTGTTCCATGTTAGGAGAGAACTTAGAAAACTCGAGAAAGGAAAAGATTAACATGGCCATTGCTCCGGCAATGGAGAGGTGGCACTAGTTGTGGGAGCTAGTGACAATTTGAGGCTGGAGAGGTGACTCTAGGAGTGGATTGGTATGACTGGAAATTTTTTATCCTAGAGAATAGGAAACTTTTTTTTGGTTTTGTTTTTTAGACAAAAAGACAAACAAAAAATAATGGCATGTGGAGGGTGCCACTCAAAGGCAGATTTTGAAAACAAAAAACAAAAAACTGCGGACACAAAAAGAACAATGGCCTGCAGAGATTGCAGTAGCAAAATCTGGAGGAAAAAGAAACAGCACCTGGACCGTACATGGTGGTGGCGCAGGCCGTTAATCCCAGCACTTGAGAGGCAAAGGCAGGTGGTTCTCTGAATTCGAGGCAAGTCTCATATGCAGAGTGAGTTCAAGGAGAGCCAGGGCTACACAGAGAAACCCTGTCTCGAAAACTAAAATAACAACAACAACAACAACAAAAAAAAAAAACAACTGGAAAAAGAAGTTAAAAAACTACAATTACTTGTACCAAACTTGTCCATCATGCATCTAATCATTCACACAGTTAGTCATTCAAGCAAAATCGAAAACAAATCTCTTCTGAGAGGCATAACCAGAATACAGCACCCCTCCCCCACTATTGGCGCCTCAATTTAGCGTGGGAGGACTGGGAACGTTTACTGTCCAAAAGCAAATTTTCCTTCCCAAACCAGGAAGAGGGCTCCTAAAAGGACTGGATCGCTGGATCTCCCTTGGGCCTATCCCATTTTTCAGAAGTCAAAGGACTCCCCTTTGGAGCGGGTCTTTATCCAGAAGGCTCCCTGTGGGGTTCGTCCTACACCGGAACCAGAAAACTAAAACTAAAATCAGAATACAGATACACCTCCTAGGAGCATCAGAAGGACTGTGCTTTAGTGTTTTAAAAACATGGCTGTCATAGACTCAAGTGAGAGTTGCAGAGCCCTGGAACTTTTGTTAGGGGGCACCTCCCTTGTACCGCCCCACCCCCACCCACCGCCCCCAGGTTAGGAAGGCCAGGAGTGCGGCAGAGTCCCTTGGAGCAGGGGGATCTCAGGGCACCTCCAATGGAATTGGAGAGAGAGAATGTGATTGACAAACACGGCCGGGCAGTGGTAGTACATGCTTTTAATCCCAGCATTTGGGAGGCAGAGACAGGTGGATTTCTGAGTTCGAGGCCAGCCTAGTCTACGGAGTGAGTTCCAGGACAGCCAGGGCTACACAGAGAAACCCTGTTTCTTTCTTTTTTTTTGGTTTTTTGAATTTGGTTTTTTGCTTGTACAGCCCGATCCTATGGAGACATTTTCTGAACTGAGGTTCTTTCAGATGACTCTAGCTTGTGTCAGGTTGACACAAACCAGTCAGCACAATGTGCATATAGGTTCTCTTTTGTGAGCATGTGTTTACATGCATGTAGAGGCCTGAGGCTGACACTGGGTCTTCTGCTATTAATGTTCACTTATTCTCTGAGGAAGGATCTCTTAAGCGAACCCAGGGCCCAGCCATGCTTCTAGTCTGGTTAGCAAGCTTGACTTGGGTTTCCATCTCTGCTGTCCAAGTGCTATAATTATATGTAACTCAGTAGAAGTTTATATGGGTTCTGAGGATCTGGACTCAGGTCCTCAGGTTTGTACAGTGTTTTATTTAATGAGCTATTCCCCTAGCTCAGCAAACGTTTCTAAAACCTGGAAGCTGGGCATGGTGGCACATGCTTTTAATCTCAACATTCAGGAGGCAGAAGCAGGAAGATCTAAGTTTCAGGTCAGCCAAGGCTACAGAGCAGATCCTGTCTCAAAACAAACCAACAACCTCTCCCACACCTTGCAAAAACAAAACAAAACAAAACAAAAAACTGGACATTCTATACAGGTCTAGGTCATATGTCTTAAATTTCATTAGTGAATTTTTATAAAATTCTACCAACATCTTTTGGATGCAAAATGTCTCTCACCTCTCACACACACAATCTCTAGTACTATTACACATCCCATTTGTGTGCTCAACACATTACTAGCCTGCTCAAAGAATAGTTCTCTTGTCCTGTAGTCTCAGATAAACCACTTGTAGTACAAAAGGCCCCTCAATGTATTGTCCGTGTTACAATTGTCTGCACTGCCCGGCCGTGTTTGTCAATCACATTCTCTCTCTCCAATTCCATTGGAGGTGCTCTGAGATCCCCCTGCTCCAAGGGACTCTGCCGCACTCCTGGCCTTCCTAACCTGGGGGCGGTGGGTGGGGGTGGGGCGGTACAAGGGAGGTGCCCCCTAACAAAAGTTCCAGGGGCTGGAGGGATGGCACAACTGCACTCCTAAAGTTTGGTTCTCAGCATTGAGCAACTCACAGTTGTCTCTAACTCTAGTTCCAGAGGGAATGACATTTCTTAAACTTCTGTGGCAATCACACAGACACAAAAATAAAAATCTTTAAAAAACAAACCCTAAAACATCTCTTTTTCTCCTGACTTTACTATTCAACTAATACTGCCCTCTTTTGCCCCCACAACACAACTATAAGAGGATCCCACTACAGATACCTCTGCCTTCTGTGTGGTGGGATTAATGGTGTGTTGTCTAGTGTCTGATCAGACATATCTTCCGAGAAACCTATGACAGTGTGCCTGCTTCCATGTGCCTGTGCTATGTTCTTTCAATGAACTTTTTCTTCAGCACCTCTATCAAACTGTCTCCTTTATCACAATCATCCTGGGATGAACCATTCCATATTCTTTTTCCTTTCATAGTAGGTACCAGTTAAAACTTGCAGATTTGAGCCGGGCAGTGGTGGCACACGCCTGTAATCCCAGCACTCTGGGAGGCAGAGGCAGGTGGATTTCTGAGTTCGAGGCCAGCCTGGTCTACAGAGTGAGTTCCAGGACAGCCAGGGCTACACAGAGAGACCCTGTCTCGGAAAAAAAAGCAAAAAACAAACAAAAAACTTGCAGATTCTTCTCAGATTCTTTATAAAGTGGTGGTTTCTTTATTACTGCTTGTTTTCCTCCATCACCTGGTGCCAAAAAGTACTTCCCAGAGCCATTTTCACCTTCCTATTAAACGAGAGTAAAAGTGTGTCTAGCCAGCATAACTCCATTTTTTGGAGTAATCACAAACTTGAGCATGTGAGTGGTGTCCTTGAACTTGGGTATGTATCCATGATGGCCTGAAACTAGCCCTCCTGCCTCTGCTCCCCAAGTGCTGGGAAGACAGGTGTGGACCACCATTCCATATTTGCATGTGTGTACATGTACAGAGAGTAGGGGACAACTTTGGGTGCTGTTCCTCCAGTGCCATGTTTCTTCTCTTTGCTGTTTGTATGTGTATTTGTCTGTGTGTGTATGTAGGTGCAAGAAGATAACATTGGATACCTTGGAGCTAGACTTACAGGCAATTGTGACTTGTCCAACATGGGTAATGGGACCTGAATGTGGGCTCTCTGTAAGAACAGTACCTGGTTCCTAACTGTGAGTCATCTTTTCAGTCCCTTTCCTCTTATTTTTGAGATGTCTGTTGATGGGGCTGGGGTTTGCTTTAGGGTCGATTTGATTGGTAAGCCAGCCCCAGAGCCTGCTGGTCTCTTCCTTTCCAGCACTGGGATTAAAAGTGTGTCACCACACCTCATTTTTCACAGGTGCTGGAGACCAAATTTGTGTTCTCATAGTTGTGTGGCATATACTTTACCAAGCTATATTCCCAGTCCTGAAATATTCTAATAAAAAAGTTTGTGTGCATGGTGGTGCATGTCTTGGTGTATATATGTATGTCAGAGGACAGTTCAGTACTCTCTTTTTAACATAGGTTCTGGGGATTAAACCCAGGTTACCAGACTTGTGCAGCAAGCACCTTTACCCTTTGCACCATTCTGCTGTCCTGGAATATTTTAAAAGAGAGTCCGAGGAGAGCATTATTCAGTCCAAGGAATGAAGACAGAATGTCAAGGTACCTGGCATTATTTTTGTTTAAGGATGTATTGGTTCCCATCAGTCAGTCCCAGCCAGATTAATAGAAATGAACCAGGACACTAAAAACCAACCAATGAACCAAGGAAGTAAAAGTAGCCAAGAAAGGTAGGACATTTTATTTTACATACAAAAAGGGTGCAAACTGAGTCCTCCCCTCCCCAAGGGGAAGAGGTATACTTAAAGATCACATTTGTGTTGTCACAGTGCCCTGTGAAATGGGCTACTCTGAGATAACATATCCAGACCCACATTCCATTTTCTCCAAAGGCTACTTGCTCTGCAAAAGAGTCTTCTCCAATGGTGTTCAAATCTGTCTACTGGAGGAAACATTTCAAATACATTTGAAATTGACATTCATTTAAAAAATACTACAATTTCATTTTTCACAGCTGTTTTTTTTTATACCAGTGCCAGGGATTATGAAACATTATGTATCTTTTAAAAAGTAGGAAAAAAAAGGGCATTTAACAATAACTAGATACATCCACACATGAATTAAAACTGATTTCCACAGCTGATTTATACATCATCTACTTAAAAAAATTGCAACCAACATCCTAACATCTTCTAAAGAGTACAATGGGTAAAACTTAAGAGACAAACAATAAATTAGAGTGTAATACATCCAATGGGAATTGCTGCATCAACATTATTTTCCATTGGAGAGTGATAGCATTTTTGGTTTCATCTTTTCTGCCATTCTCTGCTTGACAAACATAGCTCTTTCCCAGAGCCAGCTTACTCACTGGTCTGAGCAGTTAGCTCACTGAGAACATTAAGGAACACAGTTTCCAGGAGCTTGTGCTGTCTCTGAGAATAAAGCCCTACACAGCAGAGTGCACACATCTGTCAGTAAATACAAGTATCCCCCAAGAAATGGCTCGTGTTTCCTGAGACATTCCTAACAGACTGGTAAGCCTTCTAAAAGGCTTTTGGTGCATGGAACGGCCTGGGGTTTGGTCTGGAGCTCCTGAAGGGGGGCACCAAAAGGTCTCACCGACCCTGCAAGGTGCACTTGGTTATGAATAAGCAGGATGGCAGTTGTCTGTGCACTGCTGGGATGCTTCCTGGCTTATGATCGTAGATGATCCTCTGCTCTTACACCTTCAAGGTGGTGATGGCACCAGAAAAAGAGAAGGGGGAAGAGTGTGGTATTCTGTCCATACAACTGAGTTTTTTTGTTTGTTTGTTTGTTTTTTTAAAATAAGATCAAGTTTGGTAACTGAACTAGAGATATATGGAGTGCATATTCTTTTTTTCTTGATAATTTGATCTTTAAATACTGGAGTGGGTTTCCTGGTTGTTTTGTTTTTGTGAGAAAATATTTCAACTACTATTGCCTATATTCAGGGGTCTACTTACTATTTTGAATACATTAAGAACTCTATTCTTCTGTACTTAGTTACTTGTAAAAGTAGGAAAAACACCTTCAGACTGGTGATTGGATCAGAGACTCCCAGGACTGGTGATGAAAACACTGCTCAGAACTTACAAACTCACAGAAGGGCCATGGTGGCCTCTTCCTTTTCATAATCAAAAACAAACCACCTTAAAACAAAGTTGCTTAAAACAAAGGAATTCTACTTTGATTCCTACCAACCCATCACGGGGAAGGCAGGAGTCACTGGCCATCAATCTCTATCTGGACGTCCATGAAGTCTGCAAAGTCACGACATCCAGAGATAAGTGCTCATCACCCTCATGGCCAATCCAGATGGGTACCTAGTTATTTTGGCTCCCTGAGGGTCTCTGGACTCAACCTGCCCACCTGGGCAATGGAGGGGATGGTGGCAGTGGCCTGGCAAAGGCAATGTTGGTTATATGACCATGCAAACTCCTGGTCTTAAAATTCAGGTCATGGAATGACCAACACTAGACAAAGCATCATCAGAACAACAAGAAATGAAAACCTGGTTTCACTTATGAACATGGAAGAGGTGGCTGGACACAGTAGCCATACAGGCGTGGGAGGGATGGATCAAAAGAAATTAAGCCCAGGTTCCTCTGAGGAAATGCCTCCTAGGCTTCTGTGGAAGTTATTCTTGAGAAATGCAGTCATACTAGCTCAACATGGAGGGAAATTATCTTTTACATTATTTTTTTTTAATTAAGGCTATGATCCTTAGCGACCACCTTAACTAGCATACTTCTGGCATTTCAAGTGGTTGCTAATATTTAACATCAACACTAAATAAGCACTACAGCACACTTTCCTTCTGAACTAAATTGGAAGTTATTTTACAGAGGATGGACACCACCTGGCTAATGGACATGGGCTGTTGTCATTCACTAAAAATGAAAAGGAAATTAACACTTTCAGAAATTTTGGGGTCCTTGCTGTTTTCTGCAGTTTGTTCCAATGAAGTGGGAATTTTAATTGGAGACTTAACCTAGTCACCTGACTTACACATACCTTCACAGACCCTGTTTGCTCCTAGATAGACCCAAAATAGAAGAATGTTAATTAAGGCAGTCATGCGTGCTCACTAGCTGCTGGCACATTCAGTGCAGCCTCGTGGGCAGTCTGGAGTAAGAACTCTGAAAATCCACTTTTTTTTTGGACTGGACATTTTACACCCTAGTGTAACCCTGGCCCGGCTGGACCTTACTCTGCTCAGACTGCAATGTCTCAAGGACAGTAAAGCTTGAGAAAACTCCAAATAGTAGTTTCAAATGCCTGCTGTCTCAGGGAACAGATGAGTTAGTTTTAAGGGGAAGTAAATGCATTAATCTTAGGGAAAACTGTCCGCAGGTGTCAGGTGAGATGGGGCAAGTGGACTTGGCTGCAAGGAGATGGAGCAGGTGTCTGTGCGCGAGGATCTGCTGCAGTTACAGTTAGGTAAAATAAACAGGGATATGCATGAAGCTTGATGTGCTGGGGTGGGGGTGGGGCTGAAATGATGAGCAGATTGTTTCTGGGGAATTCAGTTATATTTTAATTTTAAGGAAGATAAGAGAATTACTCAGGTTTGGGATCACCTTGGAGTGTCAATGGCCTTGAAAGGATCACCACCACCCTGCATGTTAAAGGGACCTTTGCTACAAACCCCAAATATCTCATAAAGGATTTGTGGGTGATGGAGGGTGCCAACAGTGCATTAGGAAGGACCCTCCCTGACATCCACAAACCACTCAGGTTCAACCCCTCAAGAGCTAGCCTATAAAAACATTTTAAGACAAAAAAGAAGTCTTAAGCCCAGCTGCAGGGCATCCCACCCTGCAGCCAAGCTGGCCAATGCCTTTGCTTTACCTTGGAAGCAGGGTGGGGGAGGCACTTAGTGGGGTGGAGAGTGCCAGGATGCTCTAGGCCTTGCCACCATTGCTTGGGATGAGGATTTTTAAGTTTCTGTAGGGGAAGTCAGAGTTGCCCACATGCCAAATGAGGGACTATAAAAATTTTAGTAATGAGCTTTAACTACTATATAGTAAAAAGGAAGCAAATCCTAACACTCAAATTCCTTATGGGAAAGGGGTTTGACTTGACTTCTCCCTGCCACTCTGTTTCACACACAAAAGTACTTCTTGTAAAGAAATGGCCAGGTGGCCATATTTACAAATGCTGAGCAGGTTTAAAGTCAGTGAGAAAAGATTCTCTAGCCAAGGTCCAATAGAACAGATAAGGCGCGCACTCTGCTTCATTTGATACTAAATTTGATCCATGACCAGAAAGTGTCCTGACATCTTCCAGTCCTCTGCATGTACAAACAAAGAGTTCTGCGCTACACTAAGTCACCAGTCACTCTTCTCTGTGGTTTGCTCTTCAGACTCAGACACAGGACCTCTTTACCCAAGTGAACAAGCCTTCTTGCTACAACTAGTATAACAAGTTACTATTTGGAAATGCCACTAATCTCAAATGAAATAGAACATGGGAAGAGTAATCTCATACACTGTTAACTATGCAACAAGCGATGCTTCATGGCAGCATGTCCAGTGAAGATGCCATGGTGCAGGTAGAGAGTACCGGGGAAACACGCTAAAGTATGTGGTCATATTGTCTGGACAGTCTCTGTTCAATTGTTAAGATAAAATTTTAGACCTTTCATCAGTCTTCTTTTCCCTGGAATTTCCTAGCACCAACCAATCTTACCTTCCCTGCTTACTGCAGCCCCGTGTACCAAGTTCTAAGCCTGTTGCTTTGGATCTGCCTCATGATTACCACAGGCATGGTTCCTAGGGCAGCCTGACCCAGATGTTCTAGTTCACATCACGCAGACAGGAAACACTTTCTTTTCCTGGCCCTAGGATGCTGCATCCTGAGGCTACTCTGGCAGTTGGAAGGCAAACTCGGTGCCTTTTTTGTCCACTACTGGCAATATGGTGGTGGCTGTTTAGTCACTAATTTTGTCCCCCGAGTCAACAGAAAGTCACATGGCTATCTAGTAGGAAGTCCCTGGCAGTGGAGGAAACAGAAATTTGCTTTGTTGTTGCTGCTAAATCTCTCCTCTCTGAGATGAGGTGCCATCTGGTTGGTCAGTCTGGCTCGGTGCTCATCCCAAGTGCTCAGGAGCTGGGCTTTCAAGCTCTGGGCTGATTAGGTCAAGGGGCTCTGGTGGGGACTTAATTTTCTGCAGCAGAGAAGATGAATGAAAATTCAAGTATGCTTCCTTGCCAACCTGAATATTTATTTACTCAGGATGACGCAGAGTTTGGCTTCTTCTCTTCCAAGTGCTGCAAATCAGACTCTTGCCATCAAAAATGTCCTCTGGACCCACATTTTCTCCGAATGGCTTGGCTGGCCCATCCCCTTTGAAAAAGAAAAAAGCAACCCCCTAATATAATCAGACACAATATGCATCTGCCATGTTGTTTATAAAATAAAAACAACCCCCCCCCCAAACTAAAAGTGCAATAAAGTCAGTTTCCTTTCCTTTGCTCAGAACCACAGGCATGTTTTGCTACAGCCTGGAGCAAGGGATCTGCTTGTCAAAAAAGCTAAGAACGCCAACACACAGGGACAGTAGACTGCAGACTGCTCACAGCTTGTGTCCTACAGTGTAACTTCACAGGAGGGAAGGAGGGAGAGAGGAAGGGAAGGGACCTGAACCCTGTGGCCAGCTGGGCTGAGGGGTTACCCAGACAGAGGGAAAGAAAGCCACACTGCCAGACACACCCGGGAAATGGAGAAGTTCTCCAGCCCAGGCCTGTTTGTTATCTTCCCCTATCTTCTTGGCCACACCACCAGCTTCAAGACAGAACCTTTACCTTAGTAGTTTTTTTATGCTGGGTGGGTTGAGATGGTGCAAGAGCCAGGAGTAAAGAAGGAGGGAGGGAGAGAATAGTAGTCCTTGAGTTTTTGTGAATGACACCTTCACTGTAAACAATGGGAAGAGAGTCAACCAGATAGCCCAAGGGCAAGCAGTGGAGAAGCAGCAGCTCTGGACCCGCTCAGAGCTCAGACAGAGGGGACTGCCACTGGCCCACTCAGCCCTGGCTGCCTGCACTGGCTCCTTCTGGGGGCATCTGTTGTCTTCTTTTTGGTTTGGATCTCTACCCTCCCCCTCAGAGGAGTCCCTTCCAATGAGAAATGGCAGGAGCTGCAGGTGCAATTGGAGCCAAAGTCCCCAGGATTTGAGGACTCCTGAGAGGCACTGGTCACTTGTGTCGCTGAGCAGTCTTCTTCCTTTTCCTTTTAAAGAAACAGCAGCACCTGGAGCACAAGAACATTTTAAGTCAGCCTAGAAATCTCCAGCTCCCAGCAGATCTCTGCCTGCTTCTGCTTACTGCAGGGGTAGGGTTTTTTTCTCCTGGTGCCTACCCACCTGCCATCTATAGTATACGTATACTGGAGGTAGCAGGCATCTGTCAGAAAAGCTAAAGGCAAAGGCTGATTTGAGTTGCAGCCACTCTACTTCATTATCAAAATGAGTCCATTAGGTATGGCTGGTGCCACAGGCATTTCTGGAAGAAGGGATAAAAGAAGGCTTTGTTCCTAGACTAACATCTAACCTAGATACTCCATCTTTGTCTAGAACCAAGATGGAGGGCGCTCAGGATAACAAAAAAGCAGGCTGCACTGGATGCCCCTTGATACCAGCAGCAGTTCAATGCAGCTCACTGGCTAGTAGGCAAGGAGGCTAAATTGAGACAAATATATCTCACACAAAGTATGAAATCTAGAATCCTGGCAATCACATGATGCCAACAGAAGACTAAGATGCTTTCTATCTTGTTCTTGATGCCTGGAGTAAGCAGAAGCTCTAGCTTTTATCTCCTGATACCAGCACATGTGCCAATCAACCCCAGGGGACCAATGCCCAAAGCCCAGGAGCTAATCCTCTGGAAACTCTAGTCACAGGGAATTCCCCAATTAGTTTCCCAAGACTGCCACTGTTCCAGACAGGGTTAGCAACTAGCATGTTTAAGGTAGAGGCTGAGGCCCTGCAAGTGCCATGCCATGTAGGAACAGCCTGTGGAGGAATGGCAGTGCTGGCGCACCCTAACTCTGAGGATAGATGCCCTCCTTACTCCAGTCTTTGCACTAGGAAGTGTAGCTGTATACAGGCACTAGAGAAGGGGCATTGAGGGCCATGGCAAGACTGATACAAAAGGTATGCTCTGTCCAGAAATGGCAAATGGAAAACGAGAAGGGTGGGCAGAAGGTAGATGAGTCAACGATGCCAGATAATGGAAGGGAATAAAGATGGAAGCAAAGCTCAGAGGCTTGATTCTTAAAAGAAAACTTTTTCTGAGAAAACTTATCTTTTAAGTCTCTTACCTAATCCCTTCAGAGTTGTTTAAAATTACTTTTATTATTTTATGTAGATGAATGTATTTGCCTGCATATATGTCTGTGCGTCACGTGAGTGCCTGGTGCCATGGAAGCTTGACGAGGACATCAGATCCTGGGACCAGACTTACAGATAGTCATTACTGCTGAAATGACTCTGGAAGAGCAGCAAGTGCTCTTATTTGCTAAGTCATCCGTCCAGCCCTGCCTCCCTTCATATAGAAAGACACTACTGCTCCCTTCCAATAATCCTATATCCCCCTGCAGCTGATCACCCTCCTGTGTTACTATATTTTCTTATGGTGTTTCTAAGATTTTCATCACTTGAAATTTGGATAAAGTTTCATTCTTGAAATTGTTTTAAGACATCAACTCATTATAATGTAGCCAAGGCTGGCTTCAAATGTGCAGTCCTCTGGCCTCCCAGAGTGCTAATATAGGTGTATGCTACCATACCTAGAGGAAGAAAGGTTTTCAGAATGCAGAAATAAACATTTAAATAGATAGCAATGTGATCTTTAACTGCAATTTCATGCAATTTGAGACAGAAGATTCTTAAGAGAGTTTTAAAATATTTTCTTCAAAATTTGGTCATGGTGATGTTTTTTTGTAATTCTAGTGCTTGACATCTAGAAGAAGGATCAGAAGTTGAGAGTCATTCTTGGCTACATATCAAGTTTCAAGTTAACCTGGGCTATAGGAGACTTTGTCTCAATAGACAGACAGATTGTGTGTATATGTTTATATATCTGTTCCAACCAGACCTGTGTATCAATGACATCAGTAAGTGCCGTTAATTGGTGAGATCAAAGTGTCATATATATCTGGAAACTGAATAAATTATTCTAAATAAAACCTTTTGATTGCTTAAAATAATCCTTAATGAAAACACTGAGGAAGAATTCAAGAAAAATATTTGTTTATACATATGTATTAGAAATGGACATTTTTCCCCCCCAAGACAGGGTTTCTGTGTGTGGTTCTGGCTGACCTGGAACTCACTTTATAGACCAGGCTGGCCTTGAACTCAGAAATCTGCCTGTCTCTGACTCCCAAGTGCTGGGATTACAGGCGTGTGCCACCAAGCCCGGCAGAAATGGACATTTGTTTTTAAAAAGTTTTATTTGTTTTATGTGTATGGGTAATTTGTCTACATGTTTGTCTATGCACCATGCATGTGCCTGGTCAGAATAATGCATTTAACCCTTGGGACTGGAGTTATAGATGGTTGTGAGTACCTTGTGGGTGTTGAGAAATGAAACTGCTTGCTCTGGAAGTGACCTTAACCATGAAGCCATCTTTTTAGTCCCAGAAACTGGGACTTGAATATGCCAGCTTGAATGTCCAGAATTTAGTATTTAAATAGACAAGTCAAATTTCATGAAGAACCAGTATTTCAACAGTCTGTTTCCTTTCAACTATGATTTTTAGTGGGTTTACTAAGTCTAAAATTATTTCTGTTTGTATTTTTGAGTGTGGAGGAACCTAAGATGATTTCTGTTTTCATAGAAAAACACTAAAATAAATAAATGGACAAAAAAAGTTTGAAGTACTGGGCCCATTTCCAAATATCCACTGAATTCGCTTTTACTTCCTACAGGGCAGTTCAAGGAATTAGCATGTGCTTCTGCTGAGTCACCAGAGTACGCATAAGCTGAAGTTGTCATTCAGAGGCAGCCATATTTTGCATTTAGAGCCCTATACAGCTTCAGCAGTAGTAGAAGCTTTTAATTCTACCAACCAGGAAAGGAATCCCACAATCTATTCTTGGTTTCTGTGGTGACCACTAGCAAAAGGATCTAGACTGGAGGTGAAGTCTACTGAGTAACTCTACATAGGCATGTTCCTCTCAGAACAGAATAAGGACAAATGACCAATTCCCTTTGTGTCTTCCTTCTAGTTGCTCCTTTGAGTGACCAGAAATTCCCACAAGCCATTACACTCTTCCCTGTCACAGGCCTCTGCCCTAAGCCATCCCTTCCTGCTGTGCTGTCATCTCAGCACTTTCCTTTACGTGGCCCCCTTGTGGTTTCCCTTCTTTACCACACTTTTCTCCTCTGCTCTAAAATTGGTTCAAGTCCTACTATGTCTAGATGTCTTCCTTGAGAATTCAGTGACTCCTCACTCTCTCAGCCTTCTGTAGAAGTCTGTATCTTTTCTTATGTGTATGACTCACAGCTAGGTAACACTTGTCCTTCCCTGTCATCCCCAGTCTCTGAGTCTATGCACAAGATTGGATAAACATAGTAGAAGCTAAAGTATTTGCAAATGGGATCATGTAACTGACACCTCACAGGAAAAAAAAATAGACCATGACAACATCAGATTACACAGACACAAGAATAGGCCAAATATCTTCTTTGAAACTCTAACAATATCAATACTATTTCCCTAAAACCCAGCTCTTCAATAACACATCTGTTCCTAGGTAAACCCCTGTGGACAATTTGGCTAAGCTAGTTGGGGTTTAGAAACTAAGGCCCAATCCAATCACTGAAAATAATTTTCAAAATAAAGTAGTCAGAATCCAGCAGTCTATTATCACAGGACAGACTATGATCTTCTGTGTTCAGAGTGTGTGGAAGGGTTACAAAGTCACCAACATGAATCCTTACGGGATTTGCTTCTACATCCCTTATTGCCTACGTTTATATTAAAGAAGCCTTTTCTGGAAGAAAAGACAGGTTTCCATATTTCTGTCAGCCCCTGACTCACTATCCTTTCACAAAAGAATAAAGGAAGAAAGTCAACACAACAAACAAACAAACAAACAAACAACCCCAGCAACGTCCAATCAACAACAAAATGTACATCTTTCCCTCAAGGAGTTCTCCTCTTTTTTTTTTTTTTTTTGGATTTGGTTTTTTTCGAGACAGGGCTTCTTTGTGTAGACCTGGCTCTCCTGGAACTTACTCTGTAGACCAGGCTGGCCTCCAACTCAGAAATCTGCCTGCCTCTGCCTCCCAAGTGCTGGGACTACAGGCGTGCGCCACCACCGCCCGGCTTGAGTTCTCCTTTTTAAAAGACTCTTACTACAGATGAAAAAACTAACCAAAATCAACAAGAAACTCAATAAGGAACTTATGGATTCCTCCAGTATATTTCCATGTTATAAAACAAGTCCAAAGTTGTGAAATTAATTACCTGGTGATAACATTGTTTTATGGTTATTAAAACATCTAAAATCTTATCTTTCTAACACTGGTTCCTCCTGATAGTTTTAGTCATAACTTGGAGAGAAAAATCTGGAAAGTTCATTCAACTTAAAAAAAAAAAAAGAAAGAGTTAAGCATGGATATTATGAGATATTGTTTTTTGTAAGAGGGTGCAGTGATAAATGAGGTGGGTTTGAAAGAAAAGGGAAATATTGATCTCTGGGTTCAAGGCCTGCCCCACCCCACCTTGTGGAACTAACTTCCCTAGTCTGGGTGGCTGAGGCCTAAGAAAATATATGGATCCATTCAGGATTTCTAAGCTTTGTCAATCCCAGTCTAGTCTGGTCCACTCCCCTTTCATGTGGACTGGAGAGAGGGACTCACCACAGGTTGAGCATTTTCAGGCAGCTACAGAGTATATAAAGAGGAAAATAAAGAGAAAAATAAAGAGAGAGAGAGAGAGAGGTATTAGTCCACAGGTGAGATGGAAGTGACTCCCTGTGAGCCATGCAAACATGCAGTATGTGCCTGTGCTTCATCTCCCCCAGCTGAGGGAGCAAGCCACTTGGTCTTCACATTTAAGAGAAGGGCAGAAGCCTGACAGAAACAGCAGTGTGGGAGCTGCATCTCAGGGGAATGCCAAACAAAAAGAGCTGGTGGAAGCCTCAGGTGGGCTTCCCAGGGCAAGTTCCAGAAGGCAGCAGGGGAAGGAGCAGATGACTCTGGCTTGTGAACCACATGGTTTCCACACCAGGTCTTCCACAATGTTCAGCTAACTTCCCTACTGCAAGTAAAGAAGCTGCAACTAGCACTTAGGTCTTCTTAGAGGGAGGAAAAGTTTAAGAGATACTTTATCCTATTAGATGAGGGAATACACTGGTTAGGTATAACCACCATAAAATGACCTAAATGCTTTTTTTCTTTTTTCTTTCTCTGTGTAGCCCTGGCTATCCTGGAACTTACTTTGTAGACCAGGCTGGTCTCAAACTCAGAAATCCACCTGCCTCTGCCTCCCAAGTGCTGGGATTAAAAGCGTGTGCCACCACCACCCGGCAACCTAAATTTTAATTACACTAATTCTCAGGAAAAATTGGGCCCACGATTGTCAAGATATAGCAAAAGTATTGATTAAAAAAAAACAACCTAAAAATCATTTGCCCTCACCATTCCTTCAACCACACTTCAAAAAAGTATCTTGTAGACAGAAGAAAGGGGAAATCAAGTGACTATTTTCTTCTTCACACTGATCAAAAGCCATCATCCTGTGGTTTTGTTTTGCCTTTACACAAAACAAGCTGGGAAAAGGAACTAAGCTTGGAGGTAAACATTTCATACTTTCCTGTACTTGAGTTTAACTCCAGTATAGGCAACAGACCTCCTTATTCTATCAACAGGCCTTGTGCAATGAGGGGTTGTTGGGGATACCTTAGGTCTCTCTAGCATTGACTTTTCCATTCCCTGCTCCATATATACCAACATACATACACCACAGACACATGGCTGAGCCCTGACAATTCCCTAGGCAAGATGGATTGGTAGCTTATGAAATCACTACCAGAACTAGTATATAAAATGCCAAGCACAGGGTTTGAGTGACATTTGGCCAAAGATAATTACTCTTTTTCAGAAGGCCTAAATCTGGAGCTGGAGGCAAGAAGTATAGATGTCCTGTCTGCAAAATGTGAAGGCATTTTGACCTCTCTAATGTTCTAGTATTTAGAATATGACAGAACAGAACACAACAGGTTGAGCTCATTTTGTATGGATGACCTCCCTCTTTCACACTGGACACAAACACCACACTTACATACATAGTGTATACATTTACCCAGAACGAAATGAAAAGGTCCAAAATATAAATCTATTTAGGGCCTAATACTAAAGTTCATTTGAATTAGAGTCAGAATTTAACTTCTAAAAAGAATAGGTACAAATATGAAATGGGTAGAGGTTGGAGTGGAGTGGGAAAAGGTGTGGCTCTCTTTTGAGATCAGAGCGTGCAGAGTGTGGTAATTTCCAATCTCGGCTGCACATTAGAATTCCATGATCTTTTAAATATATTCATTATCAGGCCAGGTATTAATTAATTAGCCTCAAATATCTGAGGCCATGCAGAAGTATCTGTATTTTCTAACATATTCTAAATTCTAATTACACTAATTCTCAGAAGATTCCAAAGTGCAGCCAAGGGTGAGAGTTCAGAAAGTGGGAATATCATATAATTTATTCAGAATGACAGAAAAAAATTATAAGCACAGTTAAATTCTCCCAAGCCCCTGAGAAGAAAGGACTGTGTTTAATTACTAAAAATAGTCTCCTGCTGGTGTTAGTTTCCCAGCCAACCCCTTATCTACAGGTATCAACAAGATAGAGCTAAAGTCACACTTATTCAATGTTTTAACCTGCTAAGCAGGAAAAGACCTTTTGAAGGCCAAGTAAGCTCACCAAAGAGAAGGACGGCAATACAACCATGCAAAGTATATCTTGAAGAAAAACCACAATGCGTGGTGACCTTGACTGATGTCCAGAGGTGTAAGCATGCCCTCGTTTGTACTAAAAATATGTTGCTTGCTCCAGAGGAAATATTTGAACACCGGATGTTCTCAAAGAGCTCCAAAGAAAGGTCAGGATTGGCAGGAGTTACTGACTCAAGTTTCTCTAGTTTTCCCTACCTCATATCTTCTTGGAGTTTAAACTTGGATCTGAGTTTGGGATAGGGAAAAAAGAAGAAGTGGTAGAAATGCTGCTTGTGCTGCAGAGTTAGCATCACTTTCCAGCCCAGAATCTCAAGAGTTTAAACACAGATCATGCAGAAAGCACCAAGGCGCTAGTGGGAGAGCACAGCAAGACATATGCATGCAAGAGAAGCAGAAAAGGAAGTGAGGAACTGCCTTGTTTCCTTGAAATTAGGGTTACTTCTTTGCTGTCCCAAGATTCTTGTATTTACAAGCATAATTGTTTTGCCTGATGCACTTAGTTTTTCTGAGCTCAGACTGTCTGAAAGACAGCAAAATGTCTGCCAAACCCTCCATCCAAATCAGGACCATCCATCTGGAACAGTTAGACAACAGCTAGAAATGTGACTCTACACCCCATGGCCCATGGGTTAACATTTTTTTCTCTATAATCCACAGGGAGCAAGAAGCTCCAGGGCCTCTAAGAAACTCATGGCTACTATCTATTGTGGCTTTTACTGCATCAGTCTTTGAGTTCATTATGTCTTTTGCCTTCAGCAGAAAAGCATCTGCTCAGAAACAGGAGCTAAAAAGGGTGGCAGCAACCTTAATGCACCATGCAAAAAATCAAAAGGTCGGAAGAAGAAAACCATGGCCACAAGCGTGAGGAACCCAGTCTGTGATGAGCAGCACACAGAGGAGGCACAAGTTTCCAGCCCATGAGGAGACAACACTTATGAAGACAAGACAACCCCTTCCAAAGATGCACGTACTTAGCTTCCTCCACTACCTCCACTTCGGCATGAGCTGTGATTGGTGCATTGGAGTGAGCTCCAGTGGGGTCATCAACATTCAGCTCTCCATTGGTTGAGCTAACCACCTGAAACAGAGACAGACCTCAATAAAGACCACGTTCATATGAAGTGCCTGCCAACACCAGAGTAGATTAGGAGAGATCAGGCCTCAGAATACTAGCCAGGCAGGGTGTAGAGTGTGGGTTTACTGGGGTTAAGGGGACACACTGCTGATTTAGAGAGGGTTCCTAGACCTCTATCATGTCAGAACACTTGACAATTACTTTCATATCGAATGCCTGTTTTGTGGCTAGCACTTTGCTACACTGTATGTATAAATTTAATCCTTCAAACCTCTTACTTAATATGTCACAATTATTTGTATGTATTCTTGCACATGTGTGCGTGTGTGCGTGCGTGCGTGCATGTGTGCGCGCGCGCATTCGTGCACGTGCCCATGCAGGCCAAAGGTGAATATTGGTATCATTCTTCAGGAGCTTTCTACCTTATTTTGGGTCAGGGTTTTTCACTGGGACAAGCAGGTTGCTGATTAAGGCTAGGCTGCCCGGTGAAACCCAGAGATTCCTAAGTCACCACTTGGGAGTGCTGGGTTTACAAGGGAAGCTACTACTAGTAGTCTTGGGGATAATAAAACAAACAACCAACCAAACAAAAAATACCCAAACAAACAAACAAACCCACCAAACCACTAAACTCCCCCAAAATAAAATAACCCAACCTAATCCAAACCAAAACAAAGAAACAACCCAATACAACAACAACAAAACAAAAAACAAACCATGGGTTCTAGGGCTCCAATGGATCAATCCCCATATTGCCAGCAAGAACTTTACCAACTGACCTATCTCTCTGGCTTAATTACAACAAAACAAACAAGCCATACCGATGTGTAAATAAGTGTGCAAGTGTGTAAGTAAAAGGCAGTCTTAAGTGCCACAGTGTGCATGTGGGGGTTGGAGGACACTCTGAGGGAGGTGGTGCTCACCCTCTACTATGCGTTTCCTGGCAGCTGAACTCAGGACATCAGGCTTGGTGTGCAGTGCATTTGCCCACTGTGCCATCTTGCTGTCCCCAGCACTAATTCTTCTTTTTTAATGGATGAGAATTCTTCAAAATGACTTAACCGAGGGTTAAGTTAGGGTCTGTGTGCATGTATGGCTTCATTTGTTTGACCACAGATTCTTTCATTTTTTTTCCCAAAAATGTGTATAGCTCTGTATTAAAAAATAACTGTGCAGCTAACTTCTAAAGAGTAACTCATTCTGCCTCCTTGATCATGGTAGGTAAATTCTACTACTTTCAGTTTGTTATACTATATAATCATATAGTTTAGGTAATAATGGCTTTAAAATAGTCTTAAAAGGAAACCAAGAGTAGGCACCAGAAACCAAAAATAATCATACTTTCTTTCAGAAATGTCTTCAAGGCTTTCAGCACTGGTTTGAAGTTACTCAAACAACAATACTGCTACACCCCCTCTGGTGAGAGGAAGGACGGTAAGGACAAACTTCCCTTGGAAAACAAGTCTTATTTCAATGGCCTTTATTTCAGGTTCACTGTCATCCCACTGCTGATGGTCCCCGAACTGTCAATGAAGGCTCTCTCCCACTCCTGTCATCTGGTTAGTGTGGACCCGATCAGGCTTGTCTTGTTGTGCAGCTGCTTCTGCCACCTGCTTTCATTTCCAGCACATGATTCCTGCTTATGTGGGTGCAGGAGAGTGGGAAAAGGGACCCAGCACAAACCACTCTGCTGTTAAAGATCTTGGCTGAAACATGGGAGAGAACCACAAAATAGGATAAATGGTTCAGATAGCTTATGCTACTTACTGGGTAAGTAACTTCATCTATTTGAGATTGTTCTTACAGACTGATGTGACGCTTATAAAGTAATGAATGGGGGGAGAACTGGGTATGATTTTTTTATACAATACTGGAGGAATTAAAAAAATTGGGAAATAAAAACAGTGGTCTAAAATCAGGCAGCAACGGGTTTGGACTCAGCTCTATTGGCTATGGATGCCTGGGCAAGCTCTTTGATCTTTCTATACCTCAGTTTTCTAATTTGTAAAATGGGGTAACAGTAATGCTTATCCTATTGGTGTCACCTTGTAAGCTAAGCCACAGTTAAGTGTTCAGCCCAGAGCCACGAGACATACTAATGGTTCACAAATGTTCACTTGATACTCTTCTTTGCCTCTAGTCAGGGGGTGTTTATTAGCTAATCTAAGATTTCCTAAATTATCCTAAAAAAGAAAGTAGAAGGAAATGTCCACTACTTTGGGGGCAGACTGAGTAAATATTATTTTTTGACAACCTACTATTTTTGAGACAAGGATCTTATGCTGTAGACCTAGCCTGGTACCCACTATATAGCCTAAGCTACATAAATTTATGGTACTATATAAATTTCTCACACTGGTCCTGACTCAATCTCCATAGAGGTAGGTTATAACAGGTCTAGAATATCATGCCTGATGGTTTTTTCGTTAATAAGACATGATTGAGAAAATTACAATAATAATATATGTTTAATGGAGGAAAAAAAGAAGCCTACATTAAATTTGTACTTACCTGAGGAAGACTCAAATTTCAGCTAGTGATCAAATTTAATATCTCTGATTAGTGGACAGCCTAACCTTATGGATAGTATACAACACAGTATTTTCCTCCCTCTGAAAACAGGTTTCTTCTGAATCTAGTCACAATTTCAAAAGTTAGGCAAATTGTATAAGAATTGTATAAGACAGCTGCCTTGGATTCTTCAAAAAGGACCATATTAAAAAGACCTTAAAAAAAATCCCTGGGGACTGAAACTGATTAAAAGGGATTGAAGGGATGGAGAGATGACTCAGCAGTAAGAGCATCTGCAGAGGATCTAGGTTCAGTTCCTAGTGCCCACAGTGAGCCCACAGTTATGCATAACTCCAGTTCCAGAGCATATGATGTCTGCTTCTAACCACTGGGAGCTCTAGGCACACATGTGGTGCTCTTACATTCATGCAGGGTGAAAAAAGAGACTAAGAAATCAGGCAGGGTTGTAAACACCTAAAATTACTAGGACTCAGGAGGCTAAAACAGGAGGGATCACCATGAATTGGAGGGTAGCCTCAGTTATACGGTGAGATGTGGGTTAGTATAGGCTACAGAGTAAGATTGAGAAAACAACCAAAATAAACAAACAAAACAGAGAGAGAGAGTAAAGAACTGAAAGAGGTGAAAAGAGGCAAACAAACAAACAAACAAAAAACAGTGGAACTCAGGAACCTTGGTTAGATATGAATACTATAAAATTTTAAGGACAACTGGAATTCGGGTTATTAGGTATTATGAGACTATTCTCTTGGAGAAGGAAAGGGTGTCATTGCTTACATGAAAGAATGTCTTTGTTTTGAGGAGATGTAGGTGGAAGTGTATGGAGCTAAAATAGACTTAACTTACAAAAGGTCTGGAAAGCAAATATATATACAGGCAGACATGTACACATGACAGAAAAGCTGGGCGGTGGTATACACACATGCGAGCACACAAAATTAAAGTAAATGTGGCAGAACCCTAATAAATTGCTAATCTAGATTAAGGATATTCCCGACTTTTCTGTAAATTTGAAATTATCAAAATAGAAGTTGGACGAAGCCCAGCAAATAAAAAAGGCAGAGAAGGTTAACCTGATTGAGAACCTTCTGTAGACTGCCTCCGTGCTGCCGTGATTCCTGTGGGCCTATCTTCTAGCATACATTATTGTTAACACTGGTAACTGGCTCATCCTATGAAAGCAGCCATCTTAAAATATTTGCTTGTAGGGACTAGAGAGATGGCTCAGCACTTAAGAGTCCTGAAGACTGCTCTTCTAGAGGTCCTGAATTTTATTCCTAGCAACCACATGGCAGCTCACAACCATCTGTAATGGGATCTGATGCCCTCTTCTGGTGTGTCTGAAGGAGACAATACATGTAAAGCAATAAATGGAAAAATCAGTCAGTCAGTCAGTCAGTCAGTCAGTCAGGATACCATACACCCATTCTTCCTAGTTTTTTGTGTGCTTTTTTTTTTTTTTCTCCGAGACAGGGTTTCTCTGTATAGCTCTGGCTGTCGTGAAACTCACTCTGTAGTTCAGGCTGGCCTCGAACTCAGAAATCCGCCTATCTCTGCCTCCCAAGTGCTGGGATTAAAGGAGTGCACCACCACTGCCCGGACCATTCTTCCTTGTTAAGCACTACACCTGGCCTCCAAGGGCACTTCACATCTATTAGTCTAGAGATCCACTTTAAAAACAAAAACAAATAAATACCTTCTTGCTTAATTTATTTTTTATAGCAGAAATGCTATATTCATTTTGAATATAGTAAATAAAATATCCTGAACTTTCAGAAATGAAATTATGTAACTCCCCTAGAAATTTCTCCATGGCACTGATTGATATATAACCTGTTGACACAATGTTCACTGGGTAATTCTGAAGAGGTAAGTACATCTGCTTTTCTACAATGAGAGATCTTGCACTTTTGGATAATTCATTTTATATTGTTACTATTTTACTGCTTTCTCTTTGATATGATGTTATTTTGATGTTGTTATGCTTTTCTTTTTTCTTTTCTTTTTATTTTTATTTTTTCCGAGACAGGGTTTCTCTGTGTAGCCCTGGCTGTCCTGGAACTCACTCTGTACACCAGGATAGCCTCGAACTCAGAAATCCGCCTGCCTCTGCCTCCCAAGGGCTGGGACTAAAGTTGTGTGCCACCACCGCCTGGATTTGACATGTTTTTCTATCAGCAAAATTACACTTTGTTCTTAAACAAAACTACCAAATTTCCTGTGTATTTCTTTCTTTAAAAAAAAAGTTTATGTGTATTATTGGCACATTGCTTGTGTGTATGTCTGTGTACCGCATGCACACCTAGTGCCTATGGAAGCAGAAGAGGTGTTAAGATTCTAAAACCGGAGTTACAGATGGTGGTGAGCTGCCATGTGGGTGCTGGGAACCAAATCTGGGTCCTTAGCAAAAGCAACAAGTACTCCTAACTGCTGAGCCATCCCTCCAGCTCTAACACTGAGTTTTTCATCTCAGTATCAGCCACTCAGCATTTCTGGTGTGAAGCATCACAGCTGAACAATAAATTAGCCACCTGTTTGTCACAGAATGTCATGTCTTCAATTATCCAAGAGTGTCTCAGGTCCTGGCTGATGCTGCCCCTGAAACAAGGTGAGGCCTGTTGGGGAGGATAGGGGGTAGGTGTAGGCAAATACAGACTCAGATGGATGGACTGACCCCCACTTCCCTCTCCAAATAAAGATTTTGTCTCTGGTGAGGAAACAACATCTACAATCTTAGCCTTCTTAGACTTTCAAACAATCTTTGTTGTTGCTGTTGTTTGCTTATTTATTTTTATCTTATGTGCATTGGTGTTTACTCACATGTATGTCTGTATGAGGGCATCAGATCCTCTGGAACTGGAGTTACAGACTGTTATGAGCTACCTACCATGTAAGTGTTGGGAATTGAACTTGGGTCCTCTAGAAGAGCAGCCAGTGCTCTTAACTGCTGAGCCATTTCTCCAGCCACTCAACCAACATTTTTTAGGATATGCCCTGCTTTTACTCCTTACTTTGAAAGCCAATTCTTGAGGCTTTTGGGAAATGCCAGGGTAAATAGACTAAAATTCAATTTTTAAAATTGCAATGTTTTGTTGCTATTACTGTTTTCTTCACCTTTCTATAGACTTATACCTCTAAACAATTGTTTTACCTTTTTCTTTTCTACCCTTTTTTCCTTTTTTATCTCCAAGGTAGCCTTGGAGCGTGGCTGGCCTGGAACACAAGGTTCAGAGCAGGCTGGCCTTGAACCTGCCTGTGCCATCATGCTCCTTTACCACTGCTTCAGGAAAAGATAAAAGCAAATCTGTGTCAATTCATCATTTTACCTCCATGTTTCTATGAAGTACTCTGTAGGGCTAAATGTGTCTTAACTTCCTATGAATAAAAAGACCTTGAGTGAGTAATTTCTTATAAAAATATATTCTAGAAGATCAGGCCTATTAAGATTTATTTACACATAGGAAATTCATTTCTATGGCTCTACTAGTAGGTCATCAGTATGAGAAAAATATTCAGTTGAAATTTTTTCTGGTTATGACTTCAAAAGTTATAAATAAGAAAAACTGAAGAGACAGAAGATGTTCCTGGTACTACACAGAGAAGAAAAATTCAGGCTAGCCAAAATAAAACAGAAATAATTTTCAAGACCAAATTTATTCCAGAGAAAAAAAAGAAACAGTTCAACTTCTTGGGTATCCACTCAGGAAATCCCTGCAATCAATACTCCCAATCAATAGGTGCTAAATAACCTATCATCATCAGATGAGCCACACATGTATACCTCCAGTACTAGAAGGCTCCAATTTTAAGTTTCAGGACTTTACAATTCAGATATTAACATGCATTTACCTTGATGGTATTGTGCAGATCATGAGTAGACCAAGATTGTAGGGCAGTTAACTCAATACAGAAATCACATAGATGCTTTTAAATCAATGACCAAAAAAGCAGCAATTATCTAAAAAAAATGATTTTTTACCAAAGTCTACATAGAGAGAAAATCAGCACAGAGATAATCAGTTAAACAGAAGCAACTCACCCCTGCTGTAAGCATCCATCTGAAAGGAACCCTAACTGCAAGAGCAAGCCAATACTCTACTAGCCAGGCTAAGAGGGCCAGGGAAGACAGTAGGTACCTGTACTGAACCCCCATGGCGGTCTGCAGCCAAGTGAGACGTCAGATATGAGGTATTGGTCTGCCGGCTGGGCTGGATTTCCCACTCTCCTCGGCGCTCTGATGATGTAGTCTGCTTAGGCATTAGGAAGCATGACAGCAAGACATGGTGGGAAAGGTAAAGCAACAGAGAGCAACAACAAAATCCAGTACATTAGTGTTCCTGCAGGGTATCTGTCTGGAACTTGACATTAACAACTGCTGCAAAGATCCGAGAAATACTGTGACTACATTCATTTCCACTAACGAACCAACACATCAGTTGAAAGAAAAACTGTACTGACCAAGAGTGGAGAGGGAACCAACCAAAAGCTGGGAATAACCTTTCAGCTTCCACATTAGTGTGATCTCAGCAGCCACTTAGCAGATCAAATTCAGAAAGTTAAAAGGTATTGAGCAAACAGTCATACTTATAATTTCATTCATTAAATAACTGAGCAGATAAAAGTCTTCCCATGAGGAACCAAGACAATGTCATGTTCTTAAATAGGTAGGTAGCTTACTACTCTCAAGATTACTGTCCATGAGACTTGTTTTCTCTTCTTTCGCTGTTCTTCCTCTTCCTCCTCCTCCTCCCCCATTTTTGAGACCAGGGTCTTATTCTGGTAACCCTGATTAGTATGAAATTCATAGCAATTCTACCTCAGCACACCAAGAGCTGAGATTATAAGCATAAAACACCATATCTGACTAACAAGAGATTTACTAAGATGAACAGTGGCTGGAATATGCTTTCATATCTAAATAAATGAGCAAAGTAGATTCTTCAATTAAAAATTTTAAAATAAAAAATAATTTTTTTTAATTATTAAAAATATTTGTAGGCCTGGCAGTGGTGGCGCACTCCTTTAATCCCAGAACTTGGGAGGCAGAGGCAGGTGGATTTCTGAGTTCAAGGCCAGCTTGCTCTACAGAGTGAATTCTAGGACAGCCAGGGCTGCACAGAGAAACCCTGTCTTAAAAAACAAAAACAAAAACAAAACAAAACAAAACAAAACAAAACAAAACAAAACAAAACAATATATATTTATAGATTTGTTTTATATGTATGAGTGTTATGTGTACCATGTGCCTATGAAGATCAGAAGGTGTTAGATATGCTGGAATTACAAATGGTTGAGAGTCACTATGTGGGTCCTGAAAACTGAATCTAGGTCCTTTCGAAGAGCAGCCAGTGATGTTCACCACTGAGCCACCTCTCCATCCCCCAAAATATCTTTTTAAAGGAGACTCACATGGTAAGAACAAGTAAGCACACAAAGACAAAAATAAAGCTTCTGATTCCTTGAGCCAATAGTATTTAATTTGGAATTAGAAACAATTTACTAATTGAAATGACTGATGTGAATTACTTTCTTTTAGAAAGCAAAAGGCAGATATTTATTCATCAAAAGCAAGATCTCTAAAAAATGAACACTTCATACTGTTTCTATTTCTGCTGCCATTCAGGCTGTCCTCATGCCTTCTTTACCCATTTGTTGCTTAAGATCTCATACTAGTCTGAGATCACTTATGTGTGACTTTCTGTTCTGAAGAGGTTGTATTAGGTACCTTCTGCCCTGTGCCAGATGGCTGAGGAGGTACTACCATCGTGTCTTGCAGCTGTATAACAGCCCCTAAAGCTTTAAAAAATGAAAAATGAGTAGTTTGATAGGAAGTAATGAAGGATTAGTAATTAAAATTTTAATTGCTGCTAATATAAGTAACAGCAGGGGTTGGAATAGAGTATTGTTCCTTTACATGAACACTAGGTAAGGAACTTATAACTCTCATAAATGCTGTAACTATAAATGTGTATTCTATAGCTTAAGGCTCCATACTGACTAGTTTCCTCTAAGGATTTTATTGATAAGAACTGTTTAAAGTTCATTAGTAAGTGCCATAACAGACATTTGCTATAAAGTTACAACTGACTCACCATTATTAACAAACTATGAGGTCACATGGATAATAACAGTAATTTAAAAGATTCTGGCCTGATTTTCTGTTATTTCCTTTGGGGAATGAAGAGGTTCAATAAGGAGGTAGCTGTATTAACTTGTTTACTATGTAATTTCTACAAGTAGGGTTTGGGTTTCACCTTGACAGCACCACAGAGAGTTGAAACTATTATAAATACTCCTTCCCTGCAGGGTTTTGTTAAGTTGCTTAGGCTGATCTTATACTAACATCCCGTCAGTGACCTGTGTAGCTGGGATTAGAGTATAAACTACTTTTGTCCTTCCCTTCCAATTATTTCTGTTGATAGATATTCAGATGTTAAGTTTTACAAAATAAGACGGTGGTATATAGCCGAATTATACCATTATAAATCCAGTAACATTATCTGATGCCTAGACAATTGAATAAAAGTTTTTCTAACATTAGAAGGTATATAATTAATTTAGTAAAGTTTAAATAGAGTATTCAAGTTCTTACACTATTACGTAGAATTAAGTCTCATCATATAACTCCAGATTGGCCTCAAACTCCTGATGCCGCTGTTTCAGGTGTGTGCCACAACAGTGCCCAGCTTCCCAATATTTAAATACTTAAAAATATCTGAAGGGAGCCAGGTGGTGGCGGTGTACGCCTGTAATTCCAGCACTCTGGGAGGCAGAGGCAGGCGGATCTCTGAGTTCGAGGCCAGCCTGGTCTACAGAGTGAGTTCCAGGACAGCCAGGGCTATGCAGAGAAACCCTGTCTCGAAAAAAACCAAAAAAAAAAAAAAAAGAAAGAAAGAAAAAAAAAAAAGAAAAAAAGAACAAAAATATCTGAAGGGGATTGGAGAGATGGCCAAGCAGTTGTTAGAGCACTTGCAGAGACCTGAGATCAGTTCCCAGCACCCACACGGTAGCTTACAATTGTTAGTTCCAGGTAATCTAATGCCCTCTTCTGACCTCTGTCAGCACCAGGCACACACAAAGCACAAAGAAAAACATGCTAGAAAAAAAGCAAGAGAAGGAGCTCACAAAGACCTGCCCCTATCTGAGGATCCATAGGCTGTTACTAGTTGCTGGGAGAGGAACACTTTTTGTCAGCCCTGTAGTCATTGGTAAATTGCCCATTCCTCAGGAAGCAACGCCAAATAAACTCAATAGTCACCAAAGATAAGATAGGCATTTGGAGAGATGGCTCAGCAGTAAAGAGCACCACTGCTCCTCCAGAGGCTCCAAAGGTTCAGCACTCACATCAGAGCGCTCACAATCACCTGTTACTCCAGTTCACGAACTAATGCCTTCTTCTCCTGCATCTGCACATACATGGTGTGTATCATGTATATATGTGTACATATACATATTAAATATATTATCGAAGCACACACATACACATAAAGTAAGTAAATCTTTGAAAAAGCAGTATGAAAGTAGAAGAGAAACTAGTTTAGAAGGGGAGAGGGTGGTAAATGATAAATATGAACGAAACACATATTAACACATGAAAAAGTCACAATGAAATCAACCATCATGTATAACTCATATATGTCAATGAAACATTTAAAAAGTCCATTTACGGGGCAGTTAGCATTCTTTAGGGTTTTATGACATATACACAAAACAATTACTTCTCCCATAAATGATGGGTTTGTTCTGCTTGTTTGTTTTGGTATGTGCATGTGTAAACATTCATGTACACATGTACCTATGGCCAGAGGTCAACTTTGGTGGTGTTCCCTAGTGGCCATCCACATTTTATTTGTTTGCTTGTTTATTAATGGGAGAAGTCTCTCAGTGGACTGGAACTCATCATGTAAGATAGGCTGACTATTTAGTGAGCCCCAGGAAACTGCTTGTCTCAATCTCCATACTTCTGGGATTAAGATTTGTGCCTGCCACCATGCCCAGCTTTTCTTTTTTGTTGTTTTTAGAAACCTGACTTGTGTCCTCTGGAAGTGCAGCAAATGCTACTAAGGAGGAGTCATCTCTCCTTATTAGCAGTCTTCTGCTTTTTTTCCACATAGGTACTGTATGGTCTTTACATGTGTACTTGGGGATACTACTCAGGCCCTCATGCTTGCAGGGCAAACACTTTACTAACTGAGCTAGCACTCCACTCCATTAAAGTTGTGTTTGCATTTGTTTTAAGTCACATAAAAATGAAAAAAAAAAAAAAAAGAGGGCCTGCACTAAGAATGTAGCTCACTAGTAGCACACTTGTCTAAGTTTGATCAAACTCCAGAACAAAAAGTAAATAAAAAAATAATTTAAGACAGAAGAGAGGGGCTGGAGAGATGGTTTGGTTCAGTGGTTAAGAGCACCGACTGCTCTTTCAGAGGTCCTGAGTTCAATTCCCAGCAATCACATGGTGGCTTACAACCAGCTGTAATGGGATCTGCTGCCCTCTTTTGGTGTGTCTGAGGACAGCTACAGTGTACTCATGAAATAGAGTGTACAGTATTTCATATATATAACATAAATAAATAAATAAATCTGTAAAAAAAAAAGAAGAGAGTGCCGGGTAGTGGTGGTGCATGCCTTCAATCCCAGCACTTGGGAGGCAGAGGCAGGCAGATTTCTGAGTTCAAGGCCAGCCTGGTCTACAGAGTGAGTTCCAGGACAGCCACAGCCAGGGCTATACAGAAAAACCAAAAAACCAAAAAAACCAACCAAACAAACAAACAAACAAAAAAAAAAAAAAAAAAAAAGCCGGGCGGTGGTGGCGCACACCTTTAATCCCAGCACTTGGGAGGCAGAGGCAGATTTCTGAGTTCGAGGCCTACTTGGTCTACAGAGTGAGTTCCAGGACAGCTAGGGCTACACAGAGAAACCCTGTCTTGGGGGCCAGAGGAAGAGAAAGTAAAGGGTTGAAATGGACATTTATTCACACTCACATGTGTGTGGATGATTGAACACAAGATTGTTTACAGGCTGAACAAGTGCTCTATATCTGATCCAGACGAATAGATCAGCGTTGAAATGCTTTGTCTTTATGGCGCAAGTACATGTACATGTATGTGAGTACAAGTGGATGCAGGAGGACAACCTTTGAGCTCATGTCCTCAGGAGTCAGCTGTCTTGCTTTCTGAGACACGATCTCTTACTAGGACCTGAAGCTTGATGATTTCCACCAGCTGGCTGATCAGCGAGCACTAGGGGCCCTCTTGTCTCTTCCTGTCCTGCTTGAGATTATGAACGTGTACCACTAACTAATAGTTCAGTATCAAAAAACATGTCCTCATGTTTGTACAGCAAGCACTTTATTATTTGGGCTATCTCTCCAGCAAGAATCTACTGCTTTCTCATCGGTCTCAGTATTAGCTGCCAAGTTAAAAAAAATAATAGGGTTTAAAGAAAATTTCCTCATTATCAGTCTTCTGTTTCATAGCCCACTCACCTACTGAAGTTAATTCCAGCATTTTGGGAACTTCCTATTTTGTAGCCTCAATCCCCGGGGCTCCTTTATTAGATACATAATTATTGGTCATGTTTAAGTCTGCTTAGACTGTCCTGTTCATCTCTACTTCTTCCAAGAACATTTCAAATGCAGCTTCCCCACTCCCTGTGAAATAATGCCATGCTCTAACTAGAAGAAATGTTTCCTTCTGACTCCAAATGAGACTGGGCATGATGACCCATGTCTTTAATCTCAGCACTCAGCAGATCTCTGTGTGTTTAAGTCCAGTCTTGTCTACAAAGACCTTGTCACAAACAAACAAATGAATTCCAAGAGGTCTAACTTTAATTCTTCTCTATTCTGCCTTGTGTTTCAGTTACCTGGTTACATGGTTTATCTATTTGCCAGATCTTTGGAAATAAGAGCTCTCTACTTATCCCTGAGGCCATTAGGTTTGCCAGCCATTGGCTACCCCTGACAAGCCAGGGGAGCGGGCGGTGGTCGTGCACACGCCTTTAATCCCAGCACTTGGGAGGCGGAGGCAGGTGGGTTTCTGAGTTCAAGGCCAGCCTGGTCTACAGAGTGAGTTCCAGGACAGCCAGGGCTACACAGAGAAACCCTGTCTCAGAAAACAAAAGAAAACAAAAAACAAAAAACAAACCAAGAAAATGGGGATGAACTATGAGACTACAAGAGGAACAAGATAGGGCAATGGTAGCAGGAGGCAAAATTGTTCCATTTTCTCTCACAAGGACAATCTAGGTTTAAAAAAGTGGATATTTGTGTGAAAACAGAAACTGGAAGAGAAGAAGGGGGTCAGTGAGGGAGGAAAGATGGTGATGGGGGCAGCTGAACAAAGTACAACACAACACATGGACAAACTATCTTAATGAAACTCACTATGTTTTACACTAATTTAAACCACTACTAAAAAGTGCGCAGATATAATAATTATGGTTTCACTTTTATCTTTTTTCTTTCAATACATTCTTTTTTTTTTTCCCCTCCCTTGGTTTCTTGAGACAGGGTTTCTATGTGTAGCCCTGGCTGTCTTGGAACTCATTCTGTAGACCAGGCCGGCCTTGGACGCAGAGATCTGCCTTCCTCTGCCTCCAAAGCACTGTGATTAAAGGCATGCAGTCACTATCCCATGGCCCTATACATTCTATTTATTATAAAACTGAAACCTCATTATAAACTGCTTCAGAAAAGTATCACTCAGAATTCTCTTCCCGACATCACTTCTGTTACTATTTTGTATTACTGCTTCTCACTGATTTTGTTCACTTTCCCTTTCCCCAGAGAGGAAATTGTGAAGACTTATTTATCTATTTACTTACTTATTTTGGCTTTCTGAGACAAGACTTGCTATGTACTCCACACTAGTCTCTACTTGTAGCAATTTTACTAGTTCCAATTTAAAAGTGCTATGATTAAAACCATGCCCTGTCATATTGGCTCTAAATACCTTTTGTTGGTGGCTATGCCAGACCCTGACCCATGGTTATGTACATGCCAGGAAAACATTCTACCTACCCCTGAACTACATCTTTAAGGCATCTTATACAATTTCCAAATCAACCTAGGCATTTGTACACAGGTTGCATTTTATACCAGGTCAGCCGAAAAGACAGTCCCTATCCTTCTTACAAGTAAACAGGCAACTGGTACAAGCTCCAGCTCCAACTGCAGATCAGGACCCTGAGGCATACCAAGTGTCTGTCTGCACACCTAGCAGTCCTTCAGACCTTAGGCCCTAATTCACAGTTACTGACCAGGGCTCCTGAAAACCAAAGTACTCCCTAAGGCCCAGAGTCTGTTCTTTTGTTTCTATTTTTTGGGGGGGGCGGGGGGGGGGGTGTAGGTGGAATAGGTGAGAGGTCTGTCTGTTTCTTCCTAATGCTGAGATTAAAAGCCACAGACACATACCCGCAGGGTCAGTCCCACTTTTTTTTTTTTTTTTCCTTTTTCAGGACAGGTTTCCCTGTGTAGCTCTGGCTGTCCCAGAACTCACTCTGTAGACCAGGCTGACCTTGAACTCACAGAGATCTGTCTGCCTCTGCTTCCTGAGTACTGGGATTAAAGGTGTGCACAGCTGCAGCCTCAGCCTGCCACCACCCAGCTCAGATACAGATTCTTTAGCTTATGTGCCTCATCTCAGTGCATTTAATCCCACTCTGACATTCCAAATGTCATACTAAATCAGCTATTTTTTCTGAACTCCATATCTGGGTTTAGCAGTAGCTACAAAGAAGGGAGATGATTAAAACAACTAAAAACTAACACATACCTGATTTCTAAGAGTCTGTTGTTGTGATGGCCGATCCCTGTGTGTGTGGCTTTCTCGAGTTATTGCAGATGCACCAGAATCTACATGAACTGATCCTACTGGAGTAGGCTAGAAAAATGAAAGTAAAGGTCAAATAGGCGGTGTGGTGTGGTGGCACACACCATTAAATTCAGCACTTGGAGGCAGAGACCAGCCTGTAAGTTTGAGGTCAGCTTGGTCTACAGAGTGAGTTCTAAGAAAGTCAGAACTACAGAGTAAGACCCTGTCTCAAAAATTGTTTCCAAAAATGGTAAATGGGGAAAGTAAGTTTCTCGAAACAGCTCTGCAAGTGCAGCAGCATAATAATTCTTACAGACTAGATATCAGCCAAGGGGGCAGGGCAGAGGGAAGGAGGGATCTGGGTAGGAGAGGGGAGGGAAAAGGGGAGCACGATCAGGTATTGAGGAGAGGGGATAGGAGTGAAGCCCTGAAGGCCAGCAGAATAAATGGAAATATGCAATCTCAGGAGGTAGGGGACCATCTAGAAGAAGGTACCAGAGACCTGGGAGGCGAGAGACTCTCAGGACTCAAAGGAAGGAACCTTAGATGAAATACCCAACAGTGGGGAGAGGGAACTTGTAGAGTCCACCTCCAGCAGAAAGACGGGGCATCAAGTGGAGGGATGAGGTCAGTCAAAAATTCTGACCCAAATTGTTCCTGTCTAAAAAACTTCAGGGACAAAAATGAAGAAGAAACTGAGGGAAAGGAGATCCAGTGACCAGCCCGACTTGGGATCCATCTCAAGGGGAGGCTCCAAGGCACTATTACTAATGCTATGGTGTGCTTATAGACAGGAGCCTAGCATGGCTATCCTCTGAGAGGTCCAAGAAGCAGCTGATTGAGACAGACACAGATACTTACACCCAACCTAGACTGAAGTCGGGGACCCTAGTGGTTAAATTAGGGAAAGGCTGGAAGGAGTTGAGAAGGACGGAGATCCCATAGGAAGACCAGCAGTCTCAACTAACCTGGACCCCTGAGATCTCTCAGATACTTAGACACCAACCAGGCAGCATATACTAACTGGTCCAAGGCCCCCAACACATATACAGCAGAGGACTGCCTGGTCTGTATATGAGAGAAGACACACCTAACCTTTGAGAGAATTGAGGCCCCAGAAAGAAGGGAGGCCTGGTGGAGTGGGGTGGGTTTCATGGGGTATGGTGGGTGCATTCTCTTGGAGTCAGAGGGGAGGAGGAATGGGAAGAGAAACTGTTGGAGGGTGGACTGGGAGGGGGATAATGACTGGACTGTAGAAATTATTTAAAGATTAATAATAATAATAGATACCCCGCAAAATGTTTAATTTATTTTTATGTGTATGGATGTCTGACATGCACATGTCTGTGCACCACATGCTTGCAAGGCCTGAGGAGGCCAGAAGAGTGTTGGAATCTTTAGAACTGGAGTTACAGACAGTTGTGAACTGCCAGGCAGGTGCTGGGAATTGAACCCAGGTCATCTTTTAACTGCTCAGCCCTCTTTCCAGCCTGCACTTCTTTCATGTCATCTTGTTTCCCATGTTTGGTTATCTGTAGAAGGAAAGGTAGTCTGGTCCTCAATAAACCATGTGAGAACTACCTTAGAAAGAAAAAAAAATACCCCCCTAAAAACAACATCAATCACCAGTTCCATAGCATTATCTGTTAGCATAGTCACTGATGCTGTGGACTCCTGGCCAGAACAGTAAATCCAGGTTTCCTGTGGTGCTGGAAGGATTCTATTCCTACAGAAGTCAAGTTCTTCTATAGCACAGATAGTGCTAAGTTGTGAATCATTCCCCCTCACCCCCCCAAAAAAGGTGTAAAAGACAGGTTTAAGTTCTAGTATCCTATGATACATATTGCTCTTTGACGATTCATTTTTATTTTATGTATAAGTGCTGCCTAAATATGTGTATGAACACCATATGCATGCCTGGTGCACACAGAGCACAAGCGGGTACTGGATCCCCTTGACCTGGAGTTAACAGGTGGTTATTAGGTGCCATGTGGATTCTGGGAACTGAACCTGGGTCCTCTGTAAAAACAGCAAGTGCTCTTACCTGCTGAGCTATCCCTCCAGCCCCCACAAGTCATAATCCAAAAAACCATATAACTCATTGGTCTAAGAATGGCAACCTATAGTATTACTTGGAAAGGATTGTTAAATGTGAACAATTTCCCCTCAAAGATTCAAGCAGAAGGACCCCATCAAGTTAAAAGATGGGGTGGTACTGGTCTGAGATTTTCTTTTTTAAAAGGATACTTACAATAGGCCTTCCAACCCAATCATAGGCATAGTCAAAGGTATAGCCTTTCCGTTCAAACAGATCTGTGAAGAGGTTCCGTAAATACTCATAATCAGGTTTTTCAAAGAAGTCTAATCGCCTGACATATCGAAGGTAGGTTGCCATCTCCTCTGTAAGAAAGAAATAAAGAGCCATCCTGTTAACTGAATGCTTCCCCAATGGTTAAGTGAGCTCTGAGCCACACAAGAGATATCTATACAGATTACCTGATACTAATGCTTTCTTTATGAACCAAATAAAAGTGATACCTTCCTTATGCTGAATAATAATACAAAGAAATTTAAATGATCTGGCCAATATCTATTAGTATTTATAGATACGGTGACATTACTTACTTCAAAGTGTCAGTCACGCTGGCTGTATATTATCTTTCTAGCATCCTACCTGGAAAGTTCTCACAGAGAGCTTCAATGGGAGTATTCCTTTTGGTATCACCAATTTTTTGATATCTCTCTTTTAATGTATCAGCCTGTAGAAAATAAAGAGGTAAAAACATCTGGAAAAACATACTAAGTCAATAGGTTTAGGATGTTTTCAGACACTGGGGTTATAGTCTTTTCAAGGTTTTACTTTCAACTATGTGCATATGTGTGTATCTGTATGTAGCATATGTGCCTGATGAGGCCAGAACAGGAGGCCAGTGCCCTGCAGCTGGAGCTATAGTGGCTGTGAATTAACTAGCAGGTACTAGAAAATGAATGTGGGTCCTCTCTAAAAGCAGTGCATGCTCTAAAACCACCGAGTTATCTCTCTACCAGTCACAATGGTTATTTTCATTCAAATTGGTGGGATTTGTTAGCAGATCTCATTTTTAAAGTCATGCTGTATTTAGATACCTATAAACCTCTGTTGTGCTCTAGGAAGTTTCACTTGCAAATATGTTTAGTAATCTCAGATGAGATGGACAGACAGGATAAGAAAACAGAACCATTATTCAGCAGTGTGTTAAAAATTGCAGCAGCTTAGAAATCTCCCATAGCCAGTTATGAGTTCAAAGTGATTCAGCCCTTCTCCCTCTAAGATCAGTTCCAATTTCTGGTAAGGTCAAAGTAGATGCATATATTATCAGCATTCAGTTGACATCCAAAGAATATGTTTTCCCAGGTAAAGTCACGACTTTTTGTAAACTTTTGTGTAGTTGGTAATTTATCTTATTTCAAAGGAGAGAAAAACTAATGCCAAGTTCAAAAGACTGGAAAGACAAGAAGTGAGAAGAATCCCTTAAGTAATGTTACCAGGATTGAGGAGACAGCTTTACTGACAAGAGAAACCAGCCAACAAACAAAACCTCTCCAAACAAATGAAAGACACCTGCAGAATAGGGGCTGCTTACAAACAAATGTGTGCCAGTGGGTCAGGGCGTCCAAATACAGCATAAGGACCAAGCACAGGAGGCTCCTGGGCCCTGGACACTTCCTTAGGCTTTAACCAGCTTGCTTCACTCAGAATTAAGTAATGGTGAGGAAAAGTAAGTTGGAGAGATTCTAAATCCACTACTATCACCAAAATGGGGTCTCAGAGTCCACGAGCATTTCAAGCAATCAGGATGTGTAGCGATATGTAACATATCACTATCAATGAAAAGACATACATGAATGGATGATTATAGATGAGAGTTGTCAGGAGAAAAATTTAAGAAAATAATTTTTTAGAGAACAGGAGCTGTAGCTCAGAGAAAGGACATTTGCCTAGAGTATACAAGGCTCTGTATTTAACCAGTGAGAATGAATGGGTGTGGAGGCCATACCATAGAAAGCAGGGGAAAATGGATTATTCTGCCCACCTGGAGGAAGGAAGTTTATGAATACCTGAAATTACAGATTAAGATTCTTTCCATATTAATATGTGGAAATAAATTACAACTAAAAATATACATTATATCTGACTATGTGAAGGACTTTAAGAGGGTTAGGAGATTAAGCTTCCTAGCAACAGCCACAGAGTAATTATAATGCTCATAACTGTATTAAGAGTTTACTTGCCAGGCAGTGGTGGCGTACACCTTTGATCCCAGCACTTGGGAGGCAGAGGCAGGCAGATTTCTGAGGACAACCTGGTCTACAGAGTGAGTTCCAGGACAGCTAGGGCTATACAGAGAAACCCCATCTCAAAAAACCAAAGAGTTTACTCATATCTACCTAAAAAAAAAAGTGACTAAAACGTATGCTTGTAAGAAATGGCTATTATTTCAAAGTTATTTATGCATTAATGTATTTAAATAAACAGCAATGTGAGGCCTGAATTTTTTCTGCTATTTTTGTTAAAGTGAGTCCTTTATCTATGTAGTATTAATACATATTTCCTAGTTTTCCTTACGTGCCTGGAAAAACCCTGTTGGCTTTTTTGGTAAATGTGTACCAGCTGCTGTCATCAATTTGTTGTGAAATTTTCCCAATAGCTGGAAAACACTTCTCCTGCTCCGTAATGATGTGGAGGAGGGCCACCAACACACAGAGAAAAGCAGTCTTGCCACTGCTGGGAGGAGTGAGGGAAGGATGGAGAATGGCACGGCAAACACAGAGAAGTAGGGTTAAGACAGGAAGGCGGAAGAAGCCACATGTGAACAAGGAGCCCTTGCTTCTCATCTCTGAAGCCAACCTTCCCCTTTGTGCTTTTTAGAGACACCACGCTAGGCAAACCTTTCATTGAGCAGAAACAAAGCACTTTCAAGGATACCTTGAGTCCTTGCCAGGGTAGGCTGCCTCGAAGGAAGTACATGAACATATGGCCTAGGGCTTCCAAATCATCTCTCCGGCTTTGCTCTACGAGGGAAGACAGATCACACACATTATGTTTGCAGTTATTAAAGCTGAAAGAGATTTAAAACCAAACAATCCCTCCCGAAGCCCTTCTGCTCAAGAAAGGCTCTGCTTACTAATCTTTGTACACTTGAACCAGGAATAATACTTTAGGTTAAAACTGAAAAACAATAGGTGGCAGTTCTTTGTTGCTAACAAAAGCAAGTGAAGAATAATCCTAAATTAAAACCAAGACCCAATGCTAGCAGGTGGGCATTCTGTATTTAACACTGCCTGCCTGAGTGTGAGATTATACATAAACAAACCGGACTTGTTTAGTTTGGTTACAAGGGAAAAAAAGCAGCAGGCTGAGCAGCTGAAACTACTTTAAAATAGTCCACTTGGACTAGGCCTGCAAAGATAGAAGATGTAGAATACCTTGTATACATATTAGCAAAATTTTTCCCAAGACAGGGTTTCTGTGTATAGCTCTTGCTGTCAGTCATTGTATACACCGGGCTGGCCTCAAATTCAGAGATCTGCCTGTTCTGGGATTAAAGGCAAGCACCATGACCCCTCCCCCATAGGATTAGCAATTTTAACTCATCATAAAAACTAACACTTTAGTTTCAAGTCAGTAGAGAACAATGTATCACTTTTTAGTTAACATCCCACTTGAACCAAGTATCCCATAATCTCTTTAAAACTAAAGGTTGAACATTAAAGGTGTCCTCTATGGATACACAAGAACAAGTTGCTGTTCTTGGAACTTGACTAAAATAAGTTGCTAGCTTTTCTCTCCTTTGAAACAGGAAGATTAATTAGTAACTGCTGAAATAGTTCACAAAAATGTGTGACTTTATCTGAGAAAAGATCTTTGGATGTCAACTAGTATATGCATCTACTTTGAACTTATCAGTTATGGCTCATGAAGATATTTATTATTTATTGTTTTACAGAGTTAGGCATTATGTAGCACAAAACAGACTCGAATTTGCTATATACCCCAGAATGATCATTATGTCTCCACTTCTCAAGTATTAAAATTACAGGCATGATTTGTGTTTACTTTTTGTTTTAGCCAAGTTTAGAGCTTCGCCAAAAGAGATTACAGCTGGACGTGGTGGTGTACATCTTTAACCCTAGCACTGAAAAGGCAGAGGCAGATGATCTTGTTAAGTTCAAGGCCAGCTTGGACAACATGATTACCTGGCTGAAAATCAGGGTGGGGATGGGGATGGGGGATGTGTGTGTATATACATAAAGAGAATTAAGAGAACACCTTAAACATGTTTTATTTTTTAAGACAGGCTGGCTTAAAACTCATGATCCTTATACCTCAGCTTCCCAAGTGTTGGAATTATAGGACTGCATCATACCACTTTGCTAAGTTATCTCTTTCAACTTGATTCTAATCTTCTGAGCTCAAAGTAAAATCCAAGACTGTCACCTAGGCTGGGAAAGCCACAGACTAAAAATACAGTACAACATAATGTAACTGCTGCCTCAAATTATGGGGAAACTTGCACAATAAGGCATGAGTAGTAATACTGTAAACCTGGTCAAAGTGTCATGCTGGTGAGAAAATGGGCCCTAAGTGGGGAACCTACTATTGGTTTTTTCTTAAAGGCACATCAAACTGCCTACTAAATATTTATGTTTAGACCCATATATTAGTGCTGTTCTCAAATTTTGCCAGATAAGTTTCTGAGAAACTCCTGTCAATGTCCTGACAATAAGTGACTGCTGAGTGCTTTCCCTACTGGGCTATCTCTACCCTCCAGCAAGACTCAAAGACCATCGCGGAAGAAGGTGTGGAAAGAATGTAAAGGCTGGAGGATGGAGAAGAGTGCTAAAACACAGTCTTGGAGAGAGTGCATGGCCACTGCACTCATGAACTTAAAGCAGCCAAGTCAAAAGAGCCAAGGCGGGTGGGGGAGGTGCTCATGAGGCTCCACCCCCAGCTGAGGAGTGACTGACAACTAACTAATGGTTGCTGGAGGAAGAGGGAAGCCATTTTATTTCCAGGGTATAGCTTATGCTCTTGAAGGCAGCACTAACTTGACTTAGTGGATTATTTAGAAGAGGAAGAGGAAGAAAAGGAAAAGATGAAGGTGAGAGGAGCATTATTGGAAGAGGTCCAGGAGGAGCTGGAGGGTATTAATATAAAGATAGATTATTCTCTCTCTCTCTCTCTCTCTCTCTCTCTCTCTCTCTCTCTCTCTCTCTCACACACACACACACACACACTTGTTTAATAAACAAGAAACACTTTAACAACATAAAAATGAACAGTACTCTACAGGGTAGATGAACTATTTCAACTTAAAAGCCTTCATTCTGTTACTCTCACCTGCACATATCACTACCTTGCTACTACTTCATAGTTGCCTTCAAAACAATTCCTACACCCATATACCTTCCAGGTCACCTTCTTGATTTCAGGGTACCCCCTTCTGAAAAGGCAACTTTGTAAATAGTAATGTGACAGAGGGGGGGCTTTTCCTTGATTTTTTTTTTTTTTTTGTCTTTGAGGATGATGTCTCATTTGGTAGCCCAGGCTGGCCTGAAATTCACTATGAAGCTCAGGCAAGCCTTGAACTTGCCTCAAGTGATCCTCCTGCCTTCTGCTTATCCAACGCTGAGATTACAGAAATGGGACACTATGCCTGACAAGAAGGGTTTTGAAAAGGCAGTTTCCAATAGAAAAAGGAGACATACATGACTGGGCATACTTTTGTGGTGAAGGGTATTCCTTGAATGAATAGGTCCTGGGTTAAAAAAAAATCACTAATAAAAGGAAGGAAAAAGTGTTTAAAAGGATGTAAGAAATCAGCAAGTTCTCCAGACAGTTTTGCGTACATGAGTTGTCTGAAATTTGCAATAAAATGTTACAGGATTGAAAACAAGTAGTCAGACAAAAAGTTTGTTAACAGAGCATAAGAAATAAGGATGAGAACAGAGTGTGAGGTAAGCAGAGCAGGAAGGAAACACAGCAGGAAAGTTCTCACAGTGTCACTCCTCTTCACTTGTACATCTGTTTCCTGTATATAATAGAAGCCTCTTGATAATACAACATTCCCTAGGCAAATGCTTGAATTGTAGCTAAGTGAGCACTAGAGGGCGAGCTCTCCATAGAATTGCAATCTTCAAACACACACGCAAAAATAAGATATAGCTCTTTAAGTCCTGAGAAGAATAAAAACATAGCTCTGGGACACAGAATAGAGAAACTATGACACCTAAACTAGGTATGAGACCTAGGTCTGTGCTCACCATTTCTATTAATTCCTATTAACTCCACCTAGTAAAATGAAAACACAGCCAAGCCATCTACTTTGGGCCTCAGTTTTGTATATGAAAATAATGTGGTCATTTTAGATAATTTGAAAAATAATTTTTGACCTCTAAAATTTTTCAATAATTAATATTGACTATTGGTTTTAAATCTTCTTTCTCTGTTTGTATGCATCTAGGTCTTAAAATGTTAATGAAAACCAGCAAGTGCTCTCTCTATACTTGTTTGGATACTCTGTACTTGTTTAACTCAAAATTCAATAGGTCCTCCTCCCTTTTTCACAGTGGGTTGTTTTGTTTTGTTTTCAAAGAAGAGTTTCAATACTAGGAAATAAAAAAGACACAAATGCCTTCAACATGGTGAAGGTTCACTTTCAGGTTATAAGAAAACTGTGCTTGCTTTACAGACACAATAGCACAATTTTAGGCTAAACATATTTTGTTCAAAGAAAAAGAATGTTCTCTAATTTTAACAATTAAATAACACACACTGGGCTGTTTTAATCAATGGGAGGTAGCTTATCTGATGTAATGCCAGGTAGAGCACCTTTTCCTTTGCTCATTTCCATTACAAAATGAAAAGCACCTCTAGGAGTTATTTGACAATGTATTCCCCAGGGTCTCCCTCCCTCATTACAATTTAAAAACTATAACACATTTAAAGCCAACATTAGCACTCCCATAGGGACTTCTCTAGTGTGATACCTGAGATAGAGTTTATTGAGTCATGTTTGGTTTGAGATATGGTCTCACTAGGTAATCTCAGTTAGCCTGGAACTTGCTATGGAGATGAGGTTGGTCTCAAACTGCCTATGCCTCTAGAGTGCTGAAATTAAAGGTATGTACTACTAATACCCAATTACAAGAATTTTTGCCAGGCACAGGGCACATGTCTTTAGTTCCAGAATTTGAGAGTTAGAGGTATTCACATCTCTGAGTTCAAGACTACATATAGTGAAACCCTGCCCTGAAACATTTACACTGCCAGGCAGTATCCCAGCACTTAGGAGGCAGAGGCAGGAAGATTTCTGAGTTCGAGCCCAGCTTGGCCTACAAAGTGAGCTCCAGAACAGCCAGGGCTACACAGAAAACCCTGTCTCATAAAACCAACCAAACAACCAATCAAACAAACAAACAAAACCAAAAAAACCCAAAACCAAAACACACAGACACACACACACACACACACACACACACATGAGATGGATTGGGGGGAGAAATAATGGAGAAAACTATAGTGGCAATTGCAGCACACCAAGATGAGGAAGTGCTCTATCCTACTGGGTAAGACGCTCAGAACACACTGTATAGACTAAGGAGGGTAACTGCCACGAGGGAGAACCCACCGGGCTAATCATTCTATCTGCATCAGGTGTTGCCTGCATGTATGCCTGTGTACCACATATGTTCCTGATCCTAAAGATTTCAGAACAGATCAGATTCCTCGAAATTAAAGTTACAGATGGTTATGAGCTGACATTTGGGTGCTGAGAACCAAACCTGGTCTTCTGCAAGAGCAGCCAGTTCTCTTAACTGGTGAGCCATCTCTCCAGTCCCAGCACCTATGTTTAGTGAAACCTCTTCATTTGCATAGGGACTAGCCTGATGTCCTCCTTTTATGTGTACATAGAGTCATACACATGTAAATACAAGTCTCATTACTTAACTCAAATACTACTATCATCTTGCAATAACTCTTAAACTACTGAACGAAGCATCAGAAAACACAGTATTAAGATATATGGAAATATCACTAACTTACCATTTCAATCTCTCAAGTACAAAAAAGTCACTTACCTTATGATGCAACAAATGATATGAGTTGTAATGCACAATGTAATGTACAATAAAGTGCTATTGGAAAAAAAAGATGCTCACATAACCTGCCCCTTTCAACACACCTTTGCCTAGATGTGTGTTGATAGACATGTATCGCGCAGTTCCAGTTAAGCTTTTGTGCTCTCTGTAAGGTATGTGTTTTTTGGTTTCAGGATCAATATATTCCTTGGCCAGTCCAAAATCTATAATGTGTATTACATGCTCTTTCTTATTGCCTTGTCGGCCAATCAAGAAGTTCTCTGGTTTGACATCTCGGTAAATGAGATTCTTTGAGTGTACATACTCCATTCGAGAAAGCTAAAAGAAAGAAAAAATAATAATGGAAATACCTTGAAATAAGCATGTTGGGGGAGGGAGATTCCAAAAACCTTCTTTTGGAGATGGGATTTCACTATATACCTTGATTTTCCTGGAACTCACAGAGATATGCTTGCCTCTGCCTCAAGTGCTGGGGTCAAAGACATGTGCCACTATACCTGGCCCAAAAGATTTCCTTTTAAATTCATGCTCATTTGTTTCTTTGTTTATTTACTGTGGTGTGGTGTGGTGTAGTGTGTGTGTGTGTGTGTGTGTGTGTGTGTGTGTGTGCATTCATAGGCATGTGTGTGGCAGTCAGAAACTTGTCAGAAACTTGTAGGAGTCACTTCTTTCTACCATGTGGACTAAGGGGTAACTTAACTTGTCAGACTTGGTGGCAAATGCCTTTACCTGTTGCATCATTTAACTGTGGCATCCCTTCACAGTCTCCTCCCAAATCCTACCCCATTTTATTCTTTCCTTCCCATTGTTCTGTATCACTCTGCTGTCTGGGTTAGGCCTTGAGCTCTTAGACTTAAGCAATCTTCTTATTTGGGTCTTCTAAATAGGGGCCACAATGGGTATGCCGCTGTCCCTGGCTCAGCATAAGGTTTCTGAAACTAAAGTTAAAACTCATCTCTTGGCTGGGTGTGGTAGTGTATACCTTTAATCCAAGATAGATATCTATGAGTTCAATGCCAGCCTGGTCTACATAAGAAAGTCCCAGGCCAGGCAGGGCTACCAGGTAAGAACTTGTCTCCAAAAAAATAAAATAACAACAGCAACAGCATCCACTTTTATTTATCTTCCACTTTACTGACATAAACTATATTTTAACATTTGTTTTTGTGATTTTATTTATGCATATATATGTGTGCCTTCCTAAATTCATATGTACCAATTGTGTGCATGTGCCCACAACTCCCGAGACTATCTTTCCTAGAAATGGAGTTACAGGCAATATTAGTTATCTGATGTAGGTGCTGGGAACCAAATTCAGACTTTCTGCAAGACCAGTAACTGCTTTTAACTGCTGAGTCTATCTCCAGCAAGCCACTATATCCAAATACTTTTGTTACAAACATGACAACTATTAAGATTAAGACAAAACAATGAGATCATTCAATTTGGCTAAGATGGTAACATTTTTACTTTATATATTGTAACTTGCAAATGTGCCCTCTGAGACAGGTGCCACTGCCACCTTACCTCCTGCCTACACTTCCTATTGTTAGTTGCTTGGGACTCTTTAACCCCAATCTTGGTATTGCAGACATAAGAAAGCAGGGGCCCAGTAAAATTGATGTTAGCCTGTCATTAGACAGCTGGCTGGCAGCAGTAGGAGGATGCCCAGTTTAGTGACCACAGTTCACTGTAAGTAATTTGTGACCTTGTGCCAAATTTCATTAAATAATTCTAACTATAAAGAATTTCTGCTTACCATAGAAGGGAAGGATTAAATCCTAGAGTCTAGTCAATTTTCAAATTGCTATAGGAATGATGGTGAGACTATCACTACTTTACATGAATTAAGATATATCTCAAGGCTATGGAAGGATGGTGGTCCACAACCACCCTAGCACTCAGGAGGCTAAAGCAAGAGTATCTTAAGTTCAAAGCCAACTAACTAAACTGGTGAGATAATACAGCAAAATCAAAACAAAATAAAACAATTCAATATTTGAAACCTTCCCTTGAGGGTCTAAAAAACTTCTCAAAGGACTGTTCTAACTGCTTAAGGTGAAACTAGTGTTTAATTTGGCTGCAAAGCTTCTTGGGCAGCCCACAACTGTAAAATATGCCACATGTTATTATCTGTGCTATCTCAGTCACATGACTTTGAATAAAGGTTAGTACAATAGATAGGACCTTCGATATTTTCTAGTTTTCAACAGGGAGAAAAAGAAGGCATGATAAAAGCTTTTGCTATGTGCCTAAGACCTATAAATAAGGTGCTGAAGCAATGACTTGAATTCACACAGCTCCACCTATTCGTCCTCTTTCTCCCTAATGTAAATGACATTCCCCCACTTCAGTTACAGGAATGGTTCTGCTTCAAGGTGCAAATTCTTAAAATAGAGCAAATTGCAGAAGCATTGACTTCTCTCAATTAACCCTTTTGTAAACCTTTAAGTTGTGTGACTAAGAACCGACCTTAGTTGTTTGGCATATTACATACTGGCCACGAGGCTTTGTGCCCAAATTATACACAGGAACCAGCTAAAGCAGCAACAGTTCCTTTCAGAAGTCTGCTATATCCTCTAGAATGCCATTAAGCCTGTAAAAACTAAGTTACCAGATTTCACTGTAGCTAATACAGCACTAAGGGGCCTGCAAGGAGGTGGGCAAGGGATCTATTTATCTTCTGGAACCACACATCAACTTACCAACTGGATGGCTATCATTAACACCGTCTTCAAAGTAAACGTTCGGTCACAGAGGTCAAACAAGTCTTCCAAGCTTGGGCCAAGGAGTTCCAGCACCATGGCATTGTACTTCCCACATGGTCCAAAGTAATACACCTGTGGGAGGCCTTCACCTGAGAGCAGAGGGGTAAGCAGGTACAGAGTGAGAGGCACAAAACTAAAACATAAGACATTAGCAATGGATGTAATATAAAGTGTAATCTGTAAGATTTCAATTTCCTCCCGAGTCCCTCTTGGAAAAGTCAAACTGAGTATAATAGCTTCTGTGGGAACTATTATTGGGTGGAAAAGGCAAAGTCATTGCACCATATGTCCAAATAAGCAGTTATTTAATACCAGAGTGCCAAAGGCGTTTCCACTGCTGTATAAAAGAAAATGGTCTCTGATCTATTATTGCTTCAGGATTTAAACTATTCTTCCCAAAGGATGCCTGAAAGTACAGCATCACAAAAGCTTCAAAGGAAGCCTCACTGAGCTCAAATGCAAGCTAAAAAACCTTGTTATATTCACTGGTTTCATTAGCACTCCCAGGGCTCACTGCTAAAGCCAAAAAGAACTGTTGGTGACTGCTGCCCCGCTGGAGAATTCAGATTAAAGAGGCTAGGCCAAAGAGGTGCAGCCTGGCTCTAGGCCAGCACAACTGCCTTTCTTCTCACACAAAATCTCTGTAGGTTTTTCTTTTTCTCAGCTAGGAGTCAGTAGACACTTAGCTTTTGTTGTTGTTAAGTAATATTGAAAGGAAAGGGAGAAACTAAAATCTAAAATGCCTCACTTTCCCCAAATTTGAAATTCATAGATATGTGAAGCTAAAGATCCGGGTTTTTTCAACTAAATAGCAACTTGTGAATTAATTCTGCTTTACATGGAATCATAAAAACAAGGTATTTGATAAATGCTTATAAGATGATGCCATAAGAACGGTAGATACTTAGAAAGCTATAAAGCATTGAGAAAATGCCTTCATCTTATTTAGCAGAACATTCCTATCCCACAGGTATGTACACATCACTACAGTTACTGCCTCTCCTTCAAAGTTTAAGAAAATATTTTATCTATCTATCTATCTATCTATCTTAGGTTTCTTGAGACAAGGTTTCCCTGTTTAGCCCTGGCTGCCCTGGAACTTGATCTGTAGACCAAGTTGACCTCGAACTCAGAAATCCACCCATCTCTGACTCCAGAGTGTACCACCATGCCTGGCATCCATCTTTCTATTTTTTTAAAGAGTTATTTTTGGGGCTGGGTTGATGGCTCAGCTGTTAAGGGTTAGGCTCACAGCCAAAAACATTTTTTTATTTATGTGTGTGTGTGTGTGTGTGTGTGTGTGTGTGTGTGTGTGTGTGTGTGTATGCCATTCGTGTACTGGTGCCCATGGAGGCTAGAAGATCCTCTGGGGCTGGAGTAGCAGGTAATTGTGAGATGGGGATGCTGGTCCCCTAGAAGAGGAAGAGCGCTTCACTGCTGAACTGCCTTGTCTCTCCAGCCATCATTCTTTCCTAATTTTTATGGATGAAACACAGATAGAAGCAGCATGTTATCTAACTATCCTTTTCTCCAAGGAAGGTCTTCTTCTTCTTCTTCTTTTTTTTTTTTTTTTTTTTGTTTTTTTCGAGATAGGGTTTCTCTGTATAGACCTGGCTGTCCTGGAACTCACTCTGTAGACCAGGCTGGCCTCGAACTCAGAAATCCGCCTGCCTATGCCTCCCAGAGTACTGGGATTACAGGCGTGTGCCACCACCGCCCGGCAGGAAGGTCTTCTATATAGAGATACGGTGGCTCATGGCTACAGAGTGTGCACACTTAACCTTTCCATGTACTCTGTCACTCTGTCTTGTTCCTTTCAGACCCTACACACACCACTAAGTGTTTCAGTGCTCATGGCTGGTCTTAGGCATCTGGTAAGGTACATCTGGCCGCTCCTGATTCTGGGGTTATTTTTATTCTGTCTCCAGGGTTTAAATTGAATTGTCTTTTCCCCCTCTTCCTATGGTTCTGAAGTCATTTTTCAGTTAATTTTAAACATTTAAGTGTAACGGTTGTTTCCAAGGAGTCTTGCTGTGAAATTCAAAGTAGAACATTCTACCTAAGAGGTTAATTCCTCTTATCTTTCAAACACATGATAGATAGAATTTGCAGATATACTTTATAGTATGTCTCTAAAATTTTATTTTCCTAACATTAGTATAACATTCCTCAAAGTTAGTTGTCACAGGAACTGTTAGCTGTCTGGCCAATAGTTACTGTTTCTCCCTCCCTATTTACTAAAAGCACTTTTTTTGGTGCGTGTGTGTGTGTGTGTGTGTGTGTGTGTGTGTGTGTTTATATATGTGCAGTACAGATGTGTGTGTAGGCCAGAGTCAGTCTTCGGTGTTGTTCTTGTCTCTGATCTTCCAGCACTGAGATTACAAGGGTCAGCACTATGCCTGACTTTTTACATGGGTACTGGGTGGGATGTTGAACTTTTGGTCTTATATTCACCGACTGAGCTATTTCTCCAGTCCCTAGAACTCTGACATTACAAAAAGCAACCTGCACAGTTACAACTGATTATACGAATGGTCAATGAGATAGAAGCAGAAAGTTTTGGGTATGGTGGTTCTATCTAGAAAAGCTCTTTCAAGAGAGTTGATTTTAAATGGAAGGGAAATCTTACAGAACTCCAGAACCCATCGAAAAACATCAAGTTCCTTCAGGATATAACATAGCAACAGGAATAGATGTAGAGAACAAAAGAGTTTCATCTTTTATGTCTGAGAAATAATCATACCAAAGATGGACTTTCCATCCTTTTACCTTATAACCCCCCCTATATATATTTTTTTTTTGATATGTTGGGGACTGAACCTTAGGTAAATGGTCTACCACTAGCCTACAACTCTAGTGTTTCTATATTTTTCTTAATTTAACTGATCTACAGGTATAGGCTTTTAAAAAAGAAAAAACAGCTGAGCGGTGGTGGTGCATGCCTTTAATCCCAGCACTTGGGAGGCAGAGGCAGGAGAATTTCTGAGTTCGAGGCCAGCCTGGTCTACAGAGTGAGTTCCAGGACAGCCAGGGCTAACCCTGTCTCAAAAAACAAACAAGCAAAAAAAAAAAAAAAACAACAACAACAACAAAAAAAACCAAAGCTAACACGACTTAATAAATACATTCTTCCTTTACTTGGTTGAATTCCCAAGTCTAGGCACACTATCCTTTTTTTAAATACTTAAATACTCCAAGTCAGGTCTACTTAGTTAAAAACAAGAGTAATAAGTTGCTTGTTTTGGACAACCTTCAATGTCAAACTTAGGTATCCCCTAGCCATAAGTTTCTATATTTACTACAAACTTACAAAAGCATTATACGCATTTTTGGGAAATGCTTATAATTATTAACTATAATGTTAGTAATAAATTCTGTCTATAAACACCATAGGAGTTCCTGTTTGCTGCATGTGAGACTTTAGAAGGCCTCAGTGCGTATGTGGGGATATTTGCAGCCGCCTGCAGGCCACTTCTTAGTTGTACAGTATTTCTAGGGAGGTACTAGTTCCAAGATACTAATGTGCAAAGAGATCAAGTCAAGAGTCTTGAATCTAGTATTTGCTTCTACTACTTCTAGCACATTCCTTTGCCTCTCTCTGTAGATCTGATTTTTTTTAATCTTTCCCAACACAGAAAAATTTAAACCAGTTCCTCTTTAAATCTAAATTATGACTATAATTTCCTTCTAGCTATCTTCTAGGCTCATCTTTGTAAAGCCACAAAAATCAGTGTGAATTAAACTTAGATTCCATGTGGAGTAATAATTAAAATGTAAGCTATGAGTGTCATGCAACTAGAACAATGTTCACCTGAAACATCTCTAAAACCTAAAACAGAAACAGAAGCAGTGCCTTTGCTTCATACCTTCTGAATTAGAATTTTTAGGAGTAGAGCAGAAGGAAACACCACTCTAAGTGCTATGCAGTCCCAACTAGAAACTGCACCTGCAGAGAAGAAATATGAGGCATTGCTTTGTTTTATGACTAATCTATTACCAGGACTCAGAAAACACAAACAAACCAGCTTCTACAGTTATTTCAGATTAAAACAACTGAACTTATTTGTCTATTAATTCGAGACCATGTCTCATTATAAACAGTTCAGATTGGCCTCTTCCCGCCAATTTGCAATCTTCCTGCTTTAACATACAGACTTTTGGCATTGCAGGTATGTCACCAAATCCAGCGTGGACATAATACCTCTTTTTTGTTTTTTTGTTTTTGTTTTGTTTTGTTTTGTTTTTGTTTTTTCGAGACAGGGTTTCTCTGTATAGCCCTGGCTGTCCTGGAACTCACTCTGTAAACCAGGCTGGCCTCGAACTCAGAAATCCGCCTGCCTCTGCCTCCCAGAGTGCTGGGATTACAGGCGTGCGCCACCACCGCCCGGCTTGACATAATACCTCTTAAAGGAATACTTTAAAGGTTATTTAAAAGGCTTCCTAGTGATGAAAACAGCCTCTATTTCAAGTTTTTTAGGTTATTACAAGAAATGGAATACCAAGTAGACAACTGTCTTCAGGAGACTTAGTTGTAATTTACTAGAACTGTCTGTACAGAGTTGCCTGTGTATTTGCATGGCTGCCCATATAGTAGCTACAGACTTCCATGACTCTTTGTATACAGATTACCATACAATAATGTTTTACCCATCTCTGGGATGAATGCAAGTAAAACTTCTGAATCTTTCACTCTTTTGTACAGCAATCTCCAATTTACTGCTTAATACAATTTAAATTAACATTGTTGTAGGATTCTTTAATAAGATTGAGAGTAAGGACAGTGTAAATGCAACACAAGCTATATGCATGGTAAAGAAGGCACTTCTTGTGAATATTCATGAGAGAAAGAATGGCAAAGCTGAGTAAGCATGCCTCTCCTCCTTTTTCTTCTCTCTCTCTCTCTCTCTCTCTCTCTCTCTCTCTCTCTCTCTCTCTCTCTCTCTCAGGGGCGCAGGGTTTCACTGTAACCTAGGCTAATGAATTTACTCTGGCCTGGGCTGACCTTGAACTTGAAATAATCCTCCTATTTCTGTCTCTCTACTATTGGCATGTTGGGCTTAAAAATCACATTGGGTTAGCTTTATAATCTTTCATCTGCTCTGGAAATAATGCATTCATAAGTGAGGCCTCCCATTAAATCAGCCCAAGGAAAAGGAACAGTTTAATCATAGGTTAAATCCTCAACAAACCTAAAGTGCAAGATTATATCATATCATCCTGAGTATTTTTCCAGAAATAGCCTTCCATTTAGCAATAGCATTTTCTTGTAAATCCTGTAAGCCATATGTCTCACACATATATCAAGTTGTATAGCACAGGAAGTAAGGTTATAACACCACAGCTAATTATCATAAATTTAATTTGGGTTAAAACGACCATATCAACATTAATTGCTTATTTAGCATCCAAGCGGTGGCTACCTAAAAAGATTCCATAATGCACTCTGAACTGTAACTAAGCAGAGATATTTAAAATGTACATCAGGCTGAGAACTGAAATGAAGGCACCTGAAAGTTTTGATAGTTTGCTTATATTATTACCTAATAACTGGTATTTAAAAAAACCCCACAGTTGTCTAACTGTGAAGCAAATTCTATCTACAATAATATTTGGATATAAAACTAGTATTTACATTAAAACCTTATAGATGGCTCATACCTATAGTTTCACCTATTCAAAAGTAGAGAGGGAAGGACTGCTCTGAGTCTGAGATCACTGGGGGCTACAGCTTTGTTTAAAAACAAACAGGTGGGAGTACTTGTGGAAGCATCAGAATGAGTACATATGCCCAGCATGGTTTTGGGAATAGAAGAAACAATGGGGAGGGAGGGAGGGAGGGAGAGAGGGAGAGAGGGAGAGAGGGAGAGAGGGAGAGAGGGAGAGAGGGAGAGAGGGAGAGGGAGAGAGAGAGAGAGAGAGAGAGAGAGAGAGAGAATTTTGGTGTGGGATAGATGGTGGTAGTTTCATTGTAGTCTAGACTAATGGGAAATCTACTTTGTAGCCCAGGCTGGCCTCAAACTCACAGTAAACACAGTTTTGTCAAGGATAAACACAGGATTGCTGGGGCAACCATCAGCTCAAGGTTCAGTAAAATGCCCTCCTAAAGGGATAAAAAGAAGGCCTTGGGGTTTTGATTGTTATTAGTTTTTGCTTTGTTTTTTGAGACAGAATCTCTGAATGTTCTTGAACTTACTATATAGATCAAGCTAGCCTTGAACTCAGAGATCCATCAGCCTCTGGCTCCCTAGTGTTGGGATTAAAGGCATGCACCACTATACCCAGACTAAGTTTTGTTTTTGTTTTTTTAAGATTTATTTATTTTTATTTTTTGGGGTTTTTTTTTTTGTTTTTTTTTTTTGTTTTTTGGATTTGGTTTTTTTTTTGAGACAGGGTTTCCCTGTGTAGCTCTGGCTATCCTGGAACTCACTCTGTAGACCAGGCTGGCCTCGAACTCAAGAGATCTGCCTCCCTCTGCCTCCCAGAGTGCTGGGATTACAGGCGTGCGCCACCACTGTCCGGCTATTTATTTTTATTTATACGAGTACAGCTGTCTTCAGACACACCAGAAGAGTGTATTGGATCCCATTACAGATTGTTGTGAGCCACCCTGTGGTTGCTGGGAAACTGAACTCAGGACCTCTGGAAGAGCAGTCAGTGCTCTTAACCCCTGAGCCATTTCTCCAGTCCCTAAAGTTTTTTTTTTTTTTTTTTAAATAATGACTTACATTCTTTAATTGTGTGTGTGTGTCTTGCTCGCGCACAAGAACATGCACATGCATCTGTCTGTCTGTGAGGATATCATCCTTTGGAACTGGAGTTATAAACAGTTATGAGCTATTTGATGAGAATCAAACTCAGAAACTGAAAGAGCTGTATATGCTCTTAACTACTGAGCCAGCTCTAAAGTCCTGTGACTGATTTATAAAGACAGAATAGCTACTGAATTTCAAATAATACCCTGAAAGCTAAGGGATGCTGATTCTTAACACACATGTAAACAATAACTAAAGAAGTCATGACAATTCTAGTGAGCACTTGGAAGAAATAAAAGAGGAAAACACGAGGCTACCCAAATATCAGCAACATTTGACAATTCATCATCCTGACAAACATGCCAAACTCCCATTATATTGTTTATGTTCATGTATGTCTTCTCTATAAACAGAAGATTAACTGCAGGCAGTAACTAGTGGATATTAATAATATTTTTGTGTTAGTATCTAGCACTGGTTTAGGCATTTAGCTAATTTGAAGAAAAGGTGTACTAATTGACAAATGCAATGTGATGAAAAGTAGGGAGTTTCTACCTGGAATGCATGCTTACCCTAAGATGCTAAAATACACATATACACAAAAGCAAAGCAAACTTGGCAGATTTTAAATGTATATGCGAACTAAATGGGACCCCCCCCCCCTCAATAGTATCTGAATTTCCTTGCAGTAAAAAAGAAGTTCTTTTGGGTCCACGCTTCAATAGGAAAGACTGAATGTAACTCAAGTTTGCAATCTTTCACACTGACTTTCTTCCATGGTGGCTGTTTACGGATTTACAGTTTTCCTTGTGAGATTCCCCTAAACAGGTGAACCACCATGCAAAATTACTCATTTTAGCTAATAGCACTAAAAGCTACACTCAACGGTCTTTACTCTCTTAGCACCTGCAGAACCGAGTGTAGCACCAATGACCTTCAACCTCAGCTATTAGGGAGACTGAAGAGCAAGGATCATAGGTTCAAGATCATCTTAAACACAATGAAGACTTAAGAAAATCAACAATCAATTAAATGATAACAACAAAATGTATCAGCTGTCCCATCTATCCGATGTTTAAATGCAAAGGAAATCTGATTATTACTCCCCCCCCACCTTCTATCTATTTTCTATTTACAGATAAATACATTACTTTGGCCATGTCTACCTTGCTTAGTAAGCAAGCAAAGGAAGCCCTTTCTTATCTCACTAGAATCTCACTCATCCCTGAGGAACTCTATGAAATAATGTTACTCTGTAATGATATCGCAACAGTGGAACTCATGGAGATGGTTACTAAAGGACAAAGGTGCAGGTAGTCCATACAGCATAGGTATGCTGGCAAAGGGATAGTTAATTTCCAAGGCAAGATAGCCCTTGATTTCATCACACCATTCAAAATAGTGTATAATTTAATGTGTAATTTAAAACTGTAGAAGATCTTGCTTCTGAAATTTTTTCATGTAATATTTTCAAATAATGGGTACCTGGAAAACTGAACATCCTACTTCTCTGACTTCCTATTCCTGTGAATCACCATGGTATTTTTCATCTGACTTTTAAAAGGTATTTCTAGTTCTGCCTTTGCAAATGAAAGAATCCAGGCAAACATTTGACAATACGGGAAAATAAAATCCTCCCCACCCCCTTGGTATTTATGAGGTACTGGAGAATCTATTCTAGGCTAGCACTTTCCCTTACTGAGTTATGGTCCAGCTTTCAGTTTTGGGCATTTATATAAACAAGTCTTAAATGTCAATTCTGTGAATATGAAATAATGAGTCAAGGAGTATACATACTTTAACATTCTGCACATACGTGAGCTTCAAGTCATTGTTTACTTTGCTTTAGAGGTTCCACCCCACAGTCACTAGGCCCAGTGTGTCTGCAGCTGTGGTAAGCTTGGCAAAACATCACTGCAGAAGCATGCTGTTCACATTACTACAGGCAGGAAGTGACAACAGGGCAAAGGTAAGTGTCCCAAGAACACCTTTCAAATGTGTTTTCTCACAGGGTTCTGTCACCAACAGCACTACACGCTGGTGTCAGAGTTTAGAACACAAGCCTTGGTTGGTCTCTTCCGATCCAAATCTTAACAGTATATGAGCGAAGCTGCTGGAGTCCTAAATCCTCTTTATTCTGCCTCTTGTCCTGGGCCTACATTCACCTGTTACTGCCATGGTCCCACTGCGTGGGGATTGGAGCTGAGGGTACCTACTATCCAAATGCTTGCATTGCCACTTTTTATACTCAGTCATAAGTGTATGAAAGAGTCTTTTGTCCCTGTCCACGGGAGAATTGTTCCTGTCTAAAAAACCTGCAGAGACAAAAAATGGAGAAGAGACTGAGGAAAAGGAGGTCCAGTGACAGGCCCAACATGGGATCCATCTCAAGGGGAGGCTCCAAGGCCTCACACTATTACTGATGCTATGGTGTGGCTACAGACAAGAACCTAGCATGGTGGGACTCCAAGAGGCCCAACCAGCAGCTGACTGAGACACAGATACTCACACCCAAACACTGGACAGAAGCCAGTGACCCCTGTGGTTGAATTAGGAAAAGGCTAGGAGAAGTTGTGGAGGAGGGTGACCCCACAGGAAGATCAGCACTCTCAACTAACCTATACCCCGGAGATCTCTCAGATTCTGAGCCACCAACCAGGCAGCATACACTAGCTGGTCTATAGCCCCCGACATATATACAACAGAGGACTGTTTGGTCTGACCTCATTGAGAAAAGATGCACCTAACTCTCAAGAGACTTGAGGCCTCAAGGAATCGGGAGGCCTGGCGGGGGGTGGAGGAGGTGGGAGGGTGGGGGGGAGGGGGAATCCTCTTGGAGGAGGTTGGCAGAGGAATGGGATGAGGAACTGTTGGAGTGTGGACTAGGAGGGGGATAATGATTGGACTGTAAAAATGGATTAAAGATTAAAAAAAAAAAAAAAGAGTCGCTGGGCAGTGGTGGCACATGCCTGTAATCCCAGCACTCTGGGAGGCAGACGGATTTCTGAGTTCGAGGCCAGCCTGGTCTACAGAGTGAGTTCCAGAACAGCCAGAGCTATACAGAGAAACCCTGTCTGGGGGTGGGGGTGGGGGGTGGGGGGGAAGAGTCCTTTGTCTTTTTATTCAATGATCACTGACAATTCAAAATCAGGAGACTCCTTCGTGCACTATTTGTTTAATGTCACACTTAGGAAATCTCATTCATGGTATTATATAACACTACTATAAATAATGCTTTAGCCGGGCAGTGGTGGTACATGCCTGTAATCCCAGAACTTGGGAGGCAGAGGTAGGCAGATTTCTTAGTTCAAGGCCAGCCTGGTTCTACAGATGAGTTCCAAGATAGCCAGGGTTACACAGAGAAACAAAAGCAAAAACCAAAACCAAACCAACCAACCAACCAACCAAACAAACAAACAAAACATCATTCCTTAGATTATCATTAGTTGGTAGAACAAGATCCCTACAGACCAGTCAGGGAGGATGAACTGAAATGATGTGAACTAAAAAGTAAGAGTTAAAACATCTGTTAGACTGTTCAAAATTCAAGAATGTAGAGGTGTAAGCTGACAAAAATTTCCTAGTGGATGGACTATCAATTACTTAAGAATTACAAAAAGAAAAACAGGAGCCTAGAGCCTAGTATGTCTGTCCTGAGAGGCCCTACAAACAGCTGACTGAGACACACAGATATTCACATCCAACCATTGGACAGAAGCCGGGGGCTCCTGTGGTTGGATTAGAGAAAGACTGAAAGAAGCTGAGGAGGAGAGTGACCCCATAGGAAGACCAGCAGTCTCAACTAACCCAGACCTCCAGGATCTCTCAGAAACTGAGACACCAACCAGGCAGAATACACTAGCTGGTACAAGGCCCCCAACACATATACAGCAGAGGACTGCTTGGTCTGCCCTCAGAGAGAGAAAATGCACTTAACCCTCAAGAGACTTGAGGCCCCCAGGGAGTGGGGAGGCCTGCTAGGAGTAAGGGTGATGGCATCCTCTTGGGAGTCAGGGGGAGGAGGAATGGGATAAGGAACTGTGGGAGGGCGGACCAGGGGGGCAACGACTGGACTGTAAAAAAGAAAAATACTAAAAAAAAAAAAAACCAAACCAAACCAACAAACCAAACAAACAAAAACAGATATGACAATATAAGTGATCACCAATGTTAAAAATGCTTCTTTTGTTATTTCTTCTAAAGCATTCTTATAAACTTGCATTCTAAAATATCAGTAAATTGCTATTTTGATAGTAGGTGTAAGGAATATCTTATACAATCTTTTAAAACAAATAAAACAACAGATTCTTACTTTCCCTTTGGCTGTCCTAGAACTCTCAAAGTAGACCAAGCTGGCCTTGAACTCACCGCAGAGATCTGCCTGCCTTTACCTTCTGAGTACTGTACAGGTGTGTACTATTTGGTTTAACATAATCTTTTACTAGAATGGAAAGAAAATATTCTCTTACCAATAATACACACTTTTGTTCCACAGTACTTGATAGCTTTTAGGATATTAAATATTAGCTCCCCTCTAAATGATTAACCTTGATGTACTATGATAAAGATGTAGAGTGCCTGACAATCACTGAGATTACTCTAGCCTTTAGTTTGGAATAAAAATTTCCATAATCTAAATGTCAAACATCCTCTGTCCACAGCAGTGGTTCTCAACCCTTGGGTCATGCCCTCTTTGGAGGTTGAATGATACTTTCAGAGGGGTGGCCTGAGACCACAGGAAAACTCAGATGTTTACATTATGATTTAAACAGTAGCAAAATTATAGTTATAAAGTAGTAGCAATAAAAATTGGCTGGGAGTCACCATAACATAAGGAATGTATTAAAAGTCTCAGCGTTAAAAAGGTTGAAAAAACATTGCTCCAAGAGTAGTCACTACATCCTAGTCAAGGCCCAAAAGATGGCTTTGAGAATAAGAAGAAAACACGTAGGCAAGCAGTAAGAAATATGATATTAAGACAAAACAGTACCAACACATACAACTTAGTGTTACAGGGCAGAAAGTTGCACTACAACCATAACCACTGTGCACATCTGAAAAATGAGGCCCCCATAGCAGGCTCTGGTGGCACACTCACTCTTCTAAATCTTTGCCCATGTAAACACAGTAACAATTTTCTGAAACTAACCACAACCCTTCAGTACAGGCACCTTATACATAAGTTAGTTGGGCTTGTTTCCAGAACTTGACCTTCTGTCTTGAATGTAAAAGACAAATTTCAAGTAACAAACATTGCTTTCACACTAAGCAAATGCCTTCTGCCTTCAGCTGATCTGCACTTTGCAAAAGTAACACACTGTAAGGGTGTTAGTACTCTGTCTCTGTGAGATATGCACAGGTCACCAATTTCACAACACTCTACTGTAACTGAAAAAAACTAACAATCCAAAATGTGTAAAATGTAAATGTTATTTTTCCCTCTTGCAAGAGAGATCTTCCAAATCTCTTTTTGCTTTGTAAAATTATAAGTAAAGAAAATTACAAAACCCTGAGTGGCTTTTTATACCTTCCTCTTTTAAAAAACATAATTAAACTTAAAAGTGTTAAAATTATTTATTTGTGTACATGTGCCATGACCCTTGTATGGAGGACAGAGAACAATTGAGAGTTCTGTCCTTTCACCAAGGGTTCTGGGACTGCACTTAGGAGCCAAGCTTGCACAGGAAACACATTTACCTGCTGAGCCCTCTCTACTCCTCACCTCTGTTTTGCAATCCCCCTTAAGACAGGATTTCAATATATAGCTGCCTGCATCAAGGTACTACAGGCGTGTGCCACCAAGCCTGAGTGCAGAGAAGGGCCATCTGGGGTTGGCTCCAGAAGAGGAGCAAGTCTCTCACAGCATATACATAATTCTTTTTGCTCCTATTCTACTATATAGTAGAGTTAATAAGTAAGTTTCCAGTGTACAAGTAGTCTCTCAATGTACCTAACATTTGTAATGTGATGATATGATGTAGTAACCTGCACAGCTCATACCTGACAGTTACTGATGTAATTGCATGCCCCCACTCTGTCACTCACAGCTGTCCTGGACCTCCAGACTGACAATCCACATGCCTATACAATCACAGAATTCATCCTGATCCCAGATTGGGTCCCAGACATCAGTTATTTTCTTTAGCCAACTAACACAATAAAGGTTAATGTTATATTGTTTCATTCCTAGAAGGACAGATGGAAATTCATAGTACCACTATTTTAAAAAATTCAGACTTTACATTAGGCCATTTTATTAATTTTGTTTGTTTTGAGACAGAATCTCAACTATATAACTTTAGTTTGCCTCAAATTTACTATGCAGACCATACTATCCTTGAACTCATAGAGATCTGCTGGTCTCTGCTTCCCCAGAGTTAGGAGTCAAGATGTGTGAGATCATACCTGGCCAAATTAATTCATCTTTAATTTAATTTTACATATATAACTGTTTTGCTAGATAAATGCCTGTGCATCAGTGTGCATGCAATGCCCCTGGAGGCAGGAAGTGGGCACCAGATCACCTGGTATTAGAGTTACAGGTTGGGGGCCACCTAACATGGGTCTTGAGATCTAAACTTGGGTCATCTGGAAGAGTAGACTGTACTCTCGTAAGCCATCTCTCCAGCCCTAATTTTTGACTTTTTTCGAGACAGGGTTTCTCTGTATAACCCTGGCTGTCCTGGAACTCACGCTGTAGACCAGGCTGGCCAGAAATCCACCTGCCTGGGATGCTGGGATTACAGGTGTGCACCACCACCCAGCCATTTTTGACTATTTTAATTAAACAAAGTCAATTTGTCAAAATCCTGGGATTTAACTAAGAAACAACATCAATTAAGCTTTCAATGACTCCAGTTCTAAAAGATCTGATAATTCACCAGGCCTGAAAGTGTTTATGTATGTATGTAGTGCATATACATATGCTCAGAGGCACACACATGAAAAATAAATTATTTTTAAAATAGAAAACAAATAATTAGTACCAAATAACTGATTTATAACTTTTTAAGCTTAGTAAATAAAATAACCCTATTCCCTGGCACCTCATCACCTCACGCCCTGCCCCCAGCATCTGGTATCAGACATTGATTTGATGTAGGCTATAATACCAATGTTCTTTTAAATGTTAGTTTACAATTCTTTCTTAGTTGGACATGGTATAATCTTAGCACTCTGGAGAAAGGAGCAGGAGAATAACAAGTCTGGGGCGGCCTGGACCACATAGAGAATTCACGTCCGGTAGGAAAAGAGTGAATGCTTGTCTTTCTATACAATATAGGTAGACTTGCAGTATCTCCTTTTTGCCCCTTCTCCACTAACTCTAGCCTCTCCTCCTGGGAAAGACAGTCATATATTGATTTGTCTGAAGTTTCTCCTGTATTATTATAATTCAGAGCAGCTTTTCATATAGCATTCTCAGATTCTTGCTGATGACTCATGAATTCACTTACACATGTATGTCAGTTCTGTTCCCAAGCAGAACAACAGTGAGACACTGATGTTTTTTTCTGCAAAGAATACTCAAAAAGTCAGATATCTAATCTGGAAGACAGAACTGTAACTTTTTTGTTTTATATGAGTACTACATATTTAGAAAAAGCCACTTCTACAGAGAGGAGCAAGCCACAAAGGAGTACAGTTTGATAAGGTGTTAACCTCAACTCATCCTTCTCCACTCCTTTCATAGAACGAGGGCGGCTGGCTCTTTACTGTTTCTCTCAAGTAGACTCTTTATTAACAAGAGTAGAGTGAGTACAGTCTGTATCAACCGGGCAGCCTTCAGGAGACAGCTCATTGCCCTAGGGCAAGACAGTTTATAGCAGTATCCCTTCGCCTCTCTTTTTCCCCCGTTCACCAATGCCTGAGCTAGGGATAAAAATGAGGGCCTGGTACATGATAAGCAAGTATCCTACCAACCACTTAGCTCTATCCTATCCCCATATGATTGCTTAAAATGTCTTAAGGCAGGTGGTGAGACGGTTTAGCAGGTAAAGGCTCCTGTCTTACTAAGAGTTTTTATTGCTGCAGTGAAACACCATGACCAAAAAGCAAGCTGAAGAGGAAAAGATTTATTTAGCTTATACTTCCAGATCATAGTCCAACATTGGAGAAAGCAGGACAGGACTTGGGGTTCTATAAGAAAGCAAGCTGAGCAAGACATTTAAAAAACTAAAAAATATTGAAAAACTGAAAGCAAGGATAACAATATTAGACACTAAGCTTCCTGTTGAAGCACTTCTTCATCAAGTTCCCTATTCTAGGAGTCAGCCACTGTCCCAAACACTGGGAGCAATTTTTTTTTTAAAATGACAACATTCAACTTATTGGACCTCTTAGTCATAGCTAGAGCTACTAGTGCTGTGATAAAACACCATGACTAAAAATAACTTGAGGAAGAGTTTATTCAGCTTAGTATCCAGAATCATAGTCCATGTAGGGAAACAGAGACAGGAATTCAAACTGTTCAGGAACCTGGAAGCAGGGCTGAGGCAGAGATGGTGGAGGAGCTATGCTTACTGACTTGCTTCCTGGGGCTTGCTTAGCTTGTTTTATAATAGAACCCTGGACCACAGCCCAGAGGGGGCACCATCCACAATCCCTAATTAAGGGGACTCCCATAACAATCACTAATTAAGAAAATGCCTTAAGGCTTGCCTACAGCCCTGTCTTATAGTATCATTTTCTCAACTGGAGTTCTCCGCTCTTTGATGACTCTAGCTTGTGTTAAGTTGATATAAAATTAGCCAGGACACCTTTTTACCCCATTTGTATTTTACTCTCAAATCCCAACAAGATAATAATACCATTTAAAGACTATCAACTCTTTGAAATTTAACCTTTTCTCAGCTGATAAAACAAATCTTTGTTTTTGTTGTTGGTTTTTTTTTTTTTTTTTGGATTTGTTTTTTTTTGGGGGGGGTGTGGGGGGACAGGATTTCTCTGTATAGTCCTGGCTGTCCTGGAACTCACTCTGTAGACCGGGCTAGCCTCTAAGTCAGAAATCTGCCTGCCTCTGCATCCCAGAGTGCTGGGATTACAGGCGTGCGCCACCACCGCCCAGCTAAATCTTTGTTTTTAAATCAGAAAATTTTTAATGAAAATGTATGCATAACATGACTAAGGTAACAGGTACAGGCATGTGTCAGTAGGTAACAGGTACAGGCATGACACAGTTACCTTGTGTCAGCTACTCTGGAGGCTAACAGGAATTTCCCCTGTGCCCAGGAGGTAGTGAAGAGATTAGACATATTAACTGAGCTGCAATTGTTGAAAGTGGAGAAGAAGGTGATATTGATATTACCTACTGGAACAGACTTATATTTCAGAAGTTTTTCAATAGCAGCTATCATAAAAGATAACAAAATGGTGTGTCTCTTATTGATTTAATTCTGGTAAAAGTAATTAGGATATTTTACCCAAATATCCTGAATTTGTCATTCATGTCTCTATTCAGCTTTCTTAAGACAAGTAACCATGAACTACGGGTACAAGCAATGGCAGGGTGAGCGAGAAAAAGGAGAGTGCATATGATAGAGGCTACAATTTCTGCAGGGAAATGTGGTTCCAAGTGCTTATATGCTGAGAACTCACCACCGTAAGCAAATGCCTGGTCAAATGGAAGGAACTTACCATAAGTCATCTAGTACTTTTATTAAACACGTCCAAGTTATTGTTTAAAAACATTATTTATGGGGACCAGTAAGAGATCACAGAGGGTAAAACATTTTCTGAATAAGCCCAATGACTTATTTCTCTTAATAAGATTAATTTGTATTACTTTAAAATTATGTGTATTTTAAATCCTGTGTATGTGGGTATGTGTGTATGAACCCAAGTGCCCAGGGAGGCCAGAGAAGGCATTGGATCCTATTTATTTCTAATGAGTAATGCCTGTAGCACAATTTGTAGCTTTAATCAGACACTTGAAAGAAATTTTGTGTGTGTGTGTGTATGTAGGTGTTTGTATATGTATTTTCCCCCTCCTACTACACAAAAGTACCATGTAATATCATTTGGGAAAAACTTATCTCCATATATTTCTTTCAACCATTTTTCTAGAATCATTCCAAATAAAATTTCACCTTTCATTTTCTTACTCTTTAAAAATAGGTATTCTTTAAAATTACAATCAATATTATCTCCCAAACAATTTTATACATGTATCTTATATGCACTGATAAATTTACTGAGTGGACTTGCATTACAATGGGCTGATTTTAACTTATTGTTGTTTGTTTTTCAAGATAGGGTTTCTTTATGTAGCCCTGGCTGTTCTTGAACTCACTCTGTAGACCAGTCTGCCCTAGAACTCAGAGATCTTCTTGCCCCTGCTGCCAGAGTGCTGGGATTAAAAACATGTGCCACCACTGTCCCAGCTTGATTTTTAGTTTTACTTATTTCTGGAGCTTGTGATACACACTGTGACTCCAGTACTTGGAACATGGGGGCAAGATAACAAGGAATTCAAGGTCAGTCTAGACTACTTGAAATCCTATTTCAAAATAATAAATACATACCTAAGTAAATATGAGGGGCTAGAGAGAGAACTCTGTGGGTGAAGTAGTCACTATAAAAGGATAAGGATCTGAATTTGGATCTCTAGCATCCCACAGTTACTAGGTGGGTATGGTATCTGTTAGTACTCCCAGCCCTCAGGAGGGACATACACACTTAAAAAATAAACTGAAAGAAACAAAGAAAAAATTTAAAATCTCCCTTTTTGAGATACCCAAGAGGGTGGTAGCAGCACATGTCTTTAATCCCAGCACTCAAGAGACAAAGGCAGGATCTCTGTGAGATCAAGATCAGCCTGGTCTACAGAACAAGTTCCCAGGACAGCTAAGGCTACAAAGAGAAACTGTCTGAAACAACAAACAAACAAACAAACAAAACCAAGAAACAACTAATATATCATAGTCACAGGCCTCTGATGAGTAATAGCAAAGCACAGGTGAGCACAACACTGACCGCCATGACTGTTCTGTCCATGCTTCTGATAGAAAAGGTTTGTCTCTAAGGCTGCCACAACACCTTCGTTCTGAACACTAACACCTAGTTACTGAAGAATCTCAAGTGCAGCCAGAAACCTGGAACAACTGCTGATGTGTAACATATTTATGGTAGACAGATCTTTGAGTTTGAGGCTAGCTTGGTCTACAGAGTGAGTTCCAGGATAGCCAGGGCTGTACAGAGAAACCCTACTTCCAAAAAAAAAAAAAAAAAAAAAAAAAGTATTCTTGCTTTAGAGCAGTGATCCCACAGCCAGCCCCACATGTAAGATATTTACAACTCATAACAGTAGCAAAATTACAGTTTTGAAATAGCAATAACATAATTCTATGATTGGGATCATCACAACATGAAGAACTGTGTTAAAGGTTGCAGCTTTAGCTGAGCGGTGGTGGCGCACACCTTTAATCCCAGCACTTGGGAGGCAGAGGCAGAGGCAGAGGCAGGCGGGATTTCTGAGTTCGAGGCCAGCCTGGTCTACAGAGTGAGTTCCAGGACAGCCAGGGCTATACAGAGAAACCCTGTCTCGAAAAAAATCAAAAAGGATGCAGCCTTAGGAAGGTTGAGAACCACTGTTCTAGAATAGATTTAAACATCACCAAAGGTCTCATCTTGGACAAGCCTGGCTACTACTTAGTTGCAGACAAGAATATTAAGACAACATGAACTCCAGTTAAGAGTAGTGGGTAAAACAAGGCAGAGTTGTACACTTGTAACCCCAACACATAGGAGGTTGACAGGAAAGACTTCAAGTTCAAGAACAGCTCTAAGAGACATAGAAAAATTCAAGGCCAGCCTGGAATACACAACAAGATACTGTCAAAACCAACCAACTACAAAGAAAAGAAGAGAAGAGAAGAGAAGAGAAGAGGAGAGGAGAGGAGAGAGGAGAGGAGAGGAGAGGAGAGGAGAGGAGAGGAGAGGAGAGGAGAGGAGAGGAGAGGAGAGGAGAGGAGAGGAGAGGAGAGGAGAAGAGAAGAGAAGAGAAGAGAAGAGAAGAGAAGAGAAGAGAAGAGAAGAGAAAGAAGGAAGGAAGGAAGGAAGGAAGGAAGGAAGGAAGGAAGGAAGGAAGGAAGGAAGGAAGGAAGGAAGGAAGGAAAGAAAGAAAGAGAGAGAGAAAGAGGGAGAGAGGGAGGGAGGGAGGGAGGGAGAGAAAGGGAGAGAAAGAGAGGAAGAAGGAAGGGAGGAAGGAAGGAAAAAAAGAAAAGAAAAAGAAAACAAAACAAAAGAAGAACAAAGGGAAGAAGAGAGAGGGAGGGAAGGAGGACCAGGGAGGAGAGAGGAGAGAAGAGAAGGGGATGGAGAGATGGCTCAGCAGTTTGGAGTACTGTCTGCTCTTTCTGAAGACCCAGGGTAGATTCCCAGCACTTATATATGGCAACCTACAAACTGTTAGTAACTCCACTTCCAGGAAATCTGACACCTTCTTCTGGCACCAGGCCTGTACATGGTATATGCATATACACACAGGTAAAACACCCATACACATGAAATAAATCTTTGAAAAAAGACAATATGCAAGCTAAAATAAAAAAATAAAATAAAAGAGAGAGAGAGAGAAACCACCACTGAATTTCACAGAAAATGAAGATAATTCTGCAAAGATGGTTCAGTGGGAAAAAGTACTTGTCTGTAACTCTAGTGATAGGGAACTCACTGGCCAGTTAGCCTGACAAAAATGGTGAAGTTTACTGATATAGTCTAAAAAAATAAGGTAAAGAGCAATAAAGGAAGATATAAAACATCAACACTCTCTCTCTCTCTCTCTCTCTCTCTCTCTCTCTCTCTCTCTCTCTCTCTCCCTTTCTCCCTTTCTCCCTCTTCCCTCTCCTCTCCCTCTCTCTCTTGCCATGCAAAAGTTGACTGCCCAGAAGAGACACGGATAAAAAGCACTAACAGATAGTCTTTGACAGTGAGTTGGACTGGACTGAAGAAACATGGAAAAGTAGCATTTCAACTTAGTCTAGGAGACTAAACAAAGTCATCATCAAGGGGTAAGGATGATGTCAGGAAGACCCACTAACTGTATGTGAGCATCCAATGCAATAATGTAGAAAGGGGTGGGAGTGGCAGAGAGGGAGGGCAGAAAAGAACAGCAGCCCTCCTGTTCTCTCTCTCTCTCTCTCTCTCTCTCTCTCTCTCTCTCTCTCTCTCTCTCTCTCTCTCTCTCTTTTGAATTTTGTTGGGTTTTTTTTGTTTTGTTGTTGTTGTTGTTGTTTTGAGACAGGGTTTCTTTCTCTGTGTAGCCCTGGCTGTCCTGGAACTCACTCGGTAGACCAGGCTGGTCTGGAACTCAGAAATCCACCTGCCTCTGCCTCCCAAGTTCTGGGATTAAACGCATGCGCCACCACTGCCTGGCTCCTCCTAGTCTCACTGGTAGCAATGACACAATACAACTCTTGGGGCTGCCTTAAGCAATATGGAACTTTTGTAACCCCAACTTCCTCTTTTGTTTTTTGTGTAATACTTCTTTACAAAGAATACCCACACCTCTAGACTGCAGTGCTTTGTGTTTATAAACACCATAACTTCAACAGCACAGACTTTATTCTCATATAAAGAATTTTTCCTAGCGATGAACTCAGGGCCTTGCACATATCAGGTATTTGCTCTACCACTGACCTATGCTAGCTTTGTTTAGCATTTTAAGGTGCTGTGGACTTAAAACTGTTGGGTTCAAGTTTTCATCCTTCTACCTCGGTCTCCCATATTGCTAGGATGAGAGATGTGCACCACTGTGTATGGCTTCATATTAAAAAGAGAAGAATGGTCTTCTCTGGTGGCTTTATCTAGACTTCTTTATTTTCTATAAGGATTTATAGAAGAAATATTGGAAATTAGCCTGGTCACTTCCCCAGGCCACTCAAATATCTGCTTGTTTGGATCAGGCGTGTTTTAACCTGTATGTTAGATCTGTGAGATATGTATAAATGTGTTTATTTCATAACTAGGCTAAAACAGTTATCACCCTGAAAATCTTGAAACTTACAATATTATGAGCCAGATGTTATATTTCTCACCTGTAATCCTAGTACTTGAGAGACTAAGGCAGAAGGACTACCATGAGTTCAAGTCTAGACTGCCTACACAGTAAGTTCTAAACCAGCTGTGGTGACAATGTAAAACCCTATATCTCAATCAAGGCAAATCAAACTAGACCAAAACAGTATTAGCAAAGTAGGAATAACATGCAAAGCAAGAACTAAGAATCAGGTGTGGTGGTGCACACCTATAATCCCAGTTCTTAGGAGGTGAATTGGAGTATCAGGAATCCTGGTTATCTTGGGCTATCATACCCAACAAACATAGCCTAAGTGTCCTTTGAGAATCTATAAGGGGTTTCAAAAGAAAATTGATTTTAAAAAAATGACATCAAATTCAATGAATTTTAAAACCATACAATTATGATGGCTACATGATGTAATGTTATTGCAAAATAATACAAAAATGTCAGAAAAGAACCAAGGACAGGAAGAAACAGTGGTAAGTTAGGGAGAAGGGCCAACGGTAAACCTGTTTGGCATGTGGAGATCTAACTTTCTCATATGGACAAAGACAATGGAGTAATTAGGAATGATCTAAGAAGTCCCCAATTACAATTTAAGTATTCTTGTGAACTTACAATGATTTTCAATATATATGGTCCCGCTATATATAAAATTAAATATGTGTAGCTACTTATTTATAAACACACAAACAACAAAATCCCATCAATTCTATCCTCAGGCTAGAGAAACAAATCTCAAGTTATACACATACTCTGAGAATTTAGTTTTCAGGTGCAATTTTTTAAAAACTAACTATATTGGTGAGGATGTGAAGAAAGAGGAACACTCCTCCACTGCTGGTGGGGTTGCAAATTGGTACAACCACCCTGGAAATCAGTCTGGCGGTTCCTCAGAAAACTGGGCATGTCACTTCCGGAGGACCCTGCTATACCACTCCTGGGCATATACCCAGAGGATTCCCCAGCATGTAATAAGGATACATGCTCCACTATGTTCATAGCAGCCCTATTTATAATAGCCAGAAGCTGGAAAGAACCCAGGTGTCCCTCAACGGAGGAATGGATACAAAAAATGTGGTATATATACACAATGGAGTACTATTCGGTCATTAGAAACAATGAATTCATGAAATTCTTAGACAAATGGATGGAGCTGGAGAACATCTTACTAAGTGAGGTAACCCAGTCTCAAAAGATCAATCACGGTATGCACTCACTGATAAGTGGATATTAGCCTAGAAACTTGGAATACCCAAGAAATAATCCACATATCAAATGATGTCCAAGAACGGAGGAGTGGCCCCTGGTTCTGGAAAGGCTCAGTGTAGCAGTATAGGGCAATACCAGAACAGGGAAGTGGGAAGGGGTAGATGGAGGGAAGAGGGCTTATGTGACTTTCGGGGAGTGGGGAGCCAGAAAAGGGGAAATCATTTGAAATGTAAATAAAAATATATCAAATTAAAAAAACCTAACTATATTTTTATTATTTTTATATGTATGGATATTTTGCCTGCACATATGTCTGTGCACCATATGTGTGCCTGGTGCCTGAGGAAGTCAAAAGAGGATATGGGATCCCCTAGAATTGGAGTTACAGATGGTTGTAAGCTGTCAAGTGGGTACTGGAAATAAAAACTGGATAGGCCTCTAGAAGAGCAGCCAAGTGCACTTAATTGCTGAGCTATCTCTCCAGGCCATGAGTGGCTCTTGTAAACGAAGAAAAAAGTGAGTAAAGCCAAAGTGCTGTATTTTAGAATTTATCTCAGTCAAAGCACTAAAGCACAGCACACAAATGAGCAATTCTTCCTCCTTTCCTCCTCAGGAATATATAAAGTAAGCAAAAAGACAAATCCCAAATCTCCATAGCATGCGGTGTTTTAAGTAGATTTTAGCCCATAGCATTTAAGGGTTGAACTGTAGCAGGGTCACACCATTAACAGCCCCTCAATTAAACCTCCAGGAACCAGAGAGCAAATAGCTTTTGGTTGGCCATGTTTATAATCTATCCAATAAACGGGAGATAAATGGTCTAGTAAAGGAGGCAAACCAGGTAAACTTACTTTAGGGCATCCAACTAAGTTCTATGTTAAATAAAGGGAGACAAATAAAGGGACTTACCTGCACTGCCAAGCTGTTTATAAAACCTGTACTCTAAATGAAGTTGTGGAGCACGTGATTTTATTGGTTCCTGAAACCCAAGAAGAAAAACTGTGATCAAATTTCAATAAATGGGCTTTTTTCCCAGTCTGAGATTTTTAGCATCAATAGAGCAAAGATCCTTTAATGTTTTGAAGATGATCTCCACATGATAGTCTGTTCTTACCACGGTTGTCTTTGGGAGTGCAGATAAAACAAGATGAGCTGGATTAGATGTAACCCTCTCACAGGGAGTCCATGAGCCATCACTCAAAGGCAGCTCTCGGTATGAAATCCTCTTACAAAGTGGGCTTACTCACCAGCCTGCCTTCTCCCCTTCTTTTCCACTTTGCCAATAAATCATTGTGTATTTAGGCAGGATGACTTCAAACTCTCAATCCTCCTGCCCCTTGGACTGCTAGGATTATATATAGTAGGACACTATTGTGCCTGGTTTAGACATCAAATCTTAAAAAAAACATAGTGAATATCTCTTTCTTGTGCTATTATGAACTCTGGGTGGTAAACAGTTTGAAAAATTAATGCACATTAAAGCACATTTTCAAATACACAAAAATTAAGAAGAAAGAAAAAGTAATCTGAGGATCTACTATTTCAGATAGTCATTATTAAAGTTTTGGTAAATTGGGGGGGGTAATTTTTTTTTTTTTTTTTAGGCCATGTACCTTGAATTCTCTACACAGTTCAAGCTGGCCTCAAACTTGGAAATCTGTCTTAGTATCCCAAGTGCTAGGATCAGAGGTGTGTACCACAATGCCTGGCTTATGTGCCAAGCCTTAAGCACTTATCTGTACCTATTACACAGATAATTTTATACAAAGGAGATCTGAGTAGATTTGTTGTTTACTATGTGTGTGATGTGTGAACAGTTCTCCTGGTTGGAATACATCCTGTGCATGCATATGCTTACTGCTTCCAGCTTTCAACAGTATGAACAATGCTGTTACAAACATTCCTTTGTGTATTTTTGTTTAATCTTGCAAGAATTAAAGACTGTAAATGCAACATAAATCAGTAACTTTGATAATGTGGTGTTCACTTTTTTGTTTGTTTACTTTAAGACAGGGTCTTTCTATGTAATCCTGGCTGTCCTTGAACTCACAGAGATCCATCTGCAGCTGCCTTAGTGATGAGATCAATGGCATACACCACCACACCTGCTTTTGTGTGTTTAATTTTCAGTAACAGTAATATCTTTCCTTATTTAGGAAGGAGGCTTTTAAAAGGTTTTATTAATATACATTAATTAAATAAAATAAGAGATTATGCCATATTCATATATACATATATAATGGATACACACACACACTCCACTGCCCACTCTATCATCCATGGGTCACTTTATTTTCCCAAATAGTTCCCTTTTAATTTATGTGGGTTTTTTCCCTCTTTTTAATCTAGATTCCATGTATTGAAACAACCCACGGTAAAACAAAACAAAACAACCATGTGGTTGGTATCAGTCTTTCCAATAAAAACTGGACTCTTTTGTCAAGCATAGCGGTTCATGCCCTCAATTCCAGTACTTAGAAGGCTGAGGCAAGGAGATCATCTACAGGTTTGAGCCCAGCTTGAGTTATATAATGAGTTACAGACTAGCTTGGACTACAGAGTGAGACCCTGACTAAAAACAACAAAACTCCTACAGAATAGAAACAATAATCAACAATGAGGGAACTTCTAAATCTTTATAAAGCAGACAAGCAACCACACATTGCTCTGTCACACCTAAGAATTGAGTGATTAACTGTTCTAAACAGATGTGTAGTATGGGCAAATAGCTAATCTAATGCTATCTAGCCTTAAAGATAAAAGAGTTTCTTGTCAATTTGGTATACATACGATAGGGAAAAACTATCACAAGGTTTTTTTTTTTTTTTTTTTTAATTATCACCCAGGTGTGGGGTCACCTGCCTTTAAGAGTTACGGGCCAGTTTGGAATACAGATCAAATTTCAAGCCTGTCAGAGTTATATAAGACTCTGTCTTAAAACAAAGCAAAACCACACACGCCCATGCACACATAAAAACCTCAACCATCTAACCAACCGAAACTAATCATCAAGCCTATCCTTTATAATCTGTTTATAATCTCTATAACTTTAGTATTTGGGAGGGTCTTGGTTTTAGGATATCGGTGGACTACATGGAGGGCAGCCTAAGCTACAGATAAACCCTTATTAAAAAACAAAACTAAAACTACCACAACCAAAACTTCTTAAAAATGCCCACTCAATGAGGATGCCTACTTGCAAAGCAGGAAGGTAGGGCTGATGAAGGAACGCTATGGAGGAACTAGAACCCTTTTGCTTTGTCAACCTTAATTTAAAATGCTACACTTTCACTTTCCCAGCACTTGGGAATTGGAGTCAGGAAGATCATGAGTTCAATGTTATCCTTGGCAACATATCAAGTTTGAAACAAGTTTAAACTACATGAGAGATCACCTCAGAAAACTAAATAAATAAATAAATTGAATGGTGCAATTGAAAATGTTGTAGTCAATCATTTCTACTTCTTGGTATAGATTATAAGCTTGTGCCACCATAATTGGTTTTATGTGGTATAGGGGAATCAAAATCAGGACTTCATGCATGTTAGATAAGCATTCTACCAATTGAGCTACAACCCAGCTCCTCAAACATTTATCATACTTTTGTAGTATCAACATTCAAAAATATATCTTCTATTTCAAAATATGCGAAATAAATACTGTTATCTAACAAAAAATCTGTATTTTCTTAGGACATAGAATCTATAAATCACAGAACTATGAAGCTTCTTTCAAATTTCCTTAATAAAAAAAAGGGGGTGAGGGGGAACCGGGAAAGGGGAAAGCATTTGGAATGTAAACAAAGAATATAGAAAATAATAATAATAATAAAAAAATTCCTAATTCATTCATCTGTTACATTTAAGAAAGGATAAGGTAAATAAATTTGGATATTTATACCCTCAAGGAATTCCATTAAAGAATTCACAGCATTCAACAATAACTAGCATTGAACTATGTGCTTCCTGAGATCATCATAGTTAAGAGAAAAGCACATAATACTAATACCATGGTAGTTCCTTTCCTGCAGTCTTCAGACAGAAGGACTACTCTTAGTTTGGTGTTAGGTCAAAAGACAAATACAGCCCACTATTTTGTTTTTACTTTGTATGTATATGTATGCACTCATATAGCTTTTTTAGTTTTAAGACAGGATCTCATGTAGCTTAGGCTAGCCTTGAACTTGGTAAGTAGCTGAGGATAACCTTGGGTTCCAGATCTTCCTCTCTCTACCTCTTAAGTACTGGGACTGCAGCCATGAGACAGACACCCACACTGTTTTTTGTTTGTCTTAAAGAATTATTTATTTAACGAATATGAATACACTGTAGCTATCTTCAGACACATCAGAAGAGGGCATCAGATCCGATTACGGATGGTCGTGAACTACCGTGTGATTGCTGGGATTTGAACTCAGGACCTCTAGGAGAACAGTCAGTGCTCTTAACCGCTGAGCCATCTCTCTAACCCCTTGTTTTGTTTTTTGAAAATATCTCTCATTCTATACCCCAGGTTGACCTAGAACTTTTGATAATCCTTCTTCATCTTCCAAGTGAAATTATGGATGGGAGTCACCATACCTGGTTATTTTGCATATGTGTTTAAGATCTACTTCATTTGTATTCATGTGTTTGCATCTCTGTGTGTGTATATATGTGCATATAATGTACAATTGCCACGAAGGACAGAAGAAGCAGCTGGAGTTCAAGGCAGTTGTGAGTCACCTGACATGAGTGCTGGACACTGGACTGCAGCACGTGCTTTTTACTATTCAGACCCTTCTGCAGCCTCTACTTTGCATATTTTTAAACAGTCTTCAATTATCAATTCTTCCTTCTCCATTATTATGTGTATATAAGGGGGGGATCCATGTGCAAGAGAGAAGGGGTGTGCAGGACATTTTGGGAGTTACTGTTGGGAGATCTTCCACATTCACACAGGTTCTGGGTATTAAACTCAGGTTGTCTGGACTGCATGGGAAGCATATTTACCTTCTGAGCTGCCCCAAATGGCCCTGCTTTGTCAACTTTTAAACGTTCTTAAAAACTTAAAGGCAAGAGCTACAGCGAGATTTAAACAAAGTAGAGTTGCAACAGCAGTACCTGACTTGTGGTGGTGGCACATACTCTGGAGGCAGGAGGCAGAGGCAGGCAGATCTCTGAGTTTACGTCCCACCTAGCCTATAGACTGAGTTCCAGAAAAGCCAGGGCTACACAGAGAAACTTTGTTTTGAAAAACAACAACAAAAACAGTAGTACTAAGTTTCTTGCAATTCTGTGGCAGATGTGAACAGAGAGCTGGCCATCTGCCAGAATCATGGCTTTTCTGGAACACACAAGCCTGCCTGAAATCCTAGACCAAGTGACAGATGGCTGTCATATAGGATCTTAATACTTCACAAAAATGTTGCTTACAATGAAAGAAGATCAATTACTATTGTTCTGTGTCCCTTGAGTAAGTTCAACAGCAAGGAATGAGATGTACAGACAGGACTGCTATGCTCTAAACATGATTCTCACTGCAGTCTCTCCTGCCTTCCTCTAACTCATGTTAAACACATACTCTGAGCTATAGCCCTAGTCCCTAATTCTACTTTCTGTTTAGGCAAAACAAAGCAGAATAAAGTTTCATAAAAGAAAATGGGGGGAAAGAAAATGTCTGCCAATGATATTAATGTTATAGAAACATCTCTATATAGGTCAAAGTGGTATGAACTTGACAGAAAAAAATCTAGACAGAAAGCCTCAAATGTCAAGCCTTTAATCCCAGCACACTGTGAGCTCAAGGATAGCCTGGTCTCCAATGCAAATTCCAGAACTGTTACCCAGGGAAATCATGTCTTGAAAAAACAAAACCAATGAACCAACCAATAACCAAAAACCAAACAAGCAAAAAAACCATGTGCTGAAAAAAATGTGCCAGCTATAACTGTCTAGACAACTTTTTAAAGCAGTGGTTCTAAAGGTGGAGAGATGGCTCAGTGGTTAAGAACACTGACTGCTCTTCCGAAGGTCCCGAGTTCAAATCCCAGCAACCACATGGTGGCTCACTACCAACTTTAATGAGATCTAACTCCATCTCCTGGGGTATCTGAAGACAGCTATAGTGTACTTAACATATAATAAATAAATAAATAAATCTTTTTTAAAAAAAGAGCAGTAGTTCTAAACCTGGGTCTCTCAACCCCTTTCACAAATCTCTAATTCCAAATATATTTACATTATGATTTATACTGGTAGCAAAATTATAATTATGAAGTAGCAATATGGTTGGGGTCACTACAACATGAGGAACTGTATTAAAGGGGTACAGCATTAGGAAGGTTGAGAACCACTGCTTTAAAACACCAATGGTCATATTTGTTATTTTTTTCTGTTAAATATATAAATAAATACCTTGCATTTAAAAAATAGATGCCAAGAGGCTCCAGAGAAATGCTCAGTAGTTTAGAGAGTACTTGCTATTCTCGCAGATACTCCAACATTCAATTCTTAGGATCAACAACAGAATTCACAACCATCCATTACCTCCAGTTCTAGGGGACAGGAACAACCTCTTCTAACCTCCAGGGGCATCAAATCTGTGCGCGCGTGCGCCACACACACACACACACACACACACACAGTCAAAACACTCATACTCATAAAATAAATCTACAAACAGTAACAAAATTAGGTATTGAGTTGGAACCATGAAAGAGAGTCCAGAGAATTACTTGTTCTTTCAGCTATGCTTTTTAATCAATTAACTTTTGATGCATTTTTGCTAGCACTTCATTTAGTATACAACATTACACATATACTGATTTATCATTATAACATTCTAATGGAGAGAAAATGGTTATCTCGCATCATATGCACAGTAAAAATAGCAGCATTATTGTGAATGCTTACAATAACTTCCTGTAAGAAAACATTAGCAATGAAAACACCAAAGCACAAAGACCACAGCACACACATTCTACTCACCAGTTTAATGGCTACATATTCATTGGTGTAGAGATTTTTACCTAAGGGGAAAAGAGAATGTATATATTTAGTGATATTAGCTTAGAAGGTCATGAGAAAGGTGGTTTTTCTAACTGGGCTCAGTACAGGAAGTCAGAGCTAAATGAAAAGCTAAACAGAAATAATGAGAACCAGCAAGACTAGGACAGAAAACAGGCTGAGAATCTAAAAATATAAGCTGCACAAGAGACTTGTTTTGTTTTAAAAAGGAGAAAACCAATCAAATCCACCCCCTCTTCTCTCCTTTATGACACCTACATACACACAACCTTATTATTTCTCAGTTATTAGGGCATTAAGTCAACTGAGAAGAAATGCCACAATCTCAAAGATAGAATTTTAAACTTGGTGAAGGTTAGAAGTAAGAAAACCAGGAATTGAAGGCCATTCTTAGCTGGGCAGTGGTGTCGCATGCCTTTAATCCCAGCACTTGGGAGGCAGAGGCAGGTGGATTTCTCAGTTCGAGGCCAGTCTGGTCTATAGAGTGAGTTCCAGGTCAGCCAGGGCTACACAGAGAGACTCTTTATCGAATCCCCCCCCCCCCCCCAAAAAAAAGGTCATTCTTGGCTACTTGTTGAGTTTAAGGCCAGCCTGGACTACATGAGCTCTTATCTCAAACCTCCTCCCATCTCTAGAAAGAACATTTAAACTCAGATCAGGGATGTAGTTAAGAGGGAGGAGGAAACAAGAGATGAATATTTAAGGTGAACCAAGGTGGTAGTCAAGTTCAGCAATGGAACAAACCTGGATACCACAGTGAACAAAGAAAATAAGTACTGTAGGTGACAGAAGAACCAGGGAAGGAGTATCAGGAGTTCAATTTCTCCCTTTGAGAAACAGTATTTTAAGAGCTGAGGACTGGGTAAGATCATTTCAGGAAGAGAAAACTGCAAAAGCAAACAAAAATAAAGCTGAAGAGGCTATAGACTCAGAATGACATCCTTAAGTTTAGTGAATATCAGGGAAGGATGAAGACTTGACAAAGCAAAAATTGGAAAAGGCTACAAATGTATTAGGAAAACCTCAATACCATTCTAAGTTTAAAGCAGGAGATTTGGTGGCAGAGTGATCACATAATCAGATCTACAACTCTGAATGATTATGTATGAGGCAGCATAAGAATTAACTAGAAAACAGGAAAGCAGAAGTAAAGGAATGCATATGAATGATTTACTACCCATCACACACAGGCACCATCCGTCCAAGATGAGCCACAGGCAGTTCTCCTGTTAGAGATATGCCCTAGCTTCTCACACAGTCCAGTGTATGTGATTAGAAACTCAGCCAATAAATTATATAATGTGCTGATACTAAGACAAAAACATGAACAAGTACATAGAAGAAAATTTCAAGTCAGAAAGTCAAGTAACCTGAAAAATAAATGTTACTTCTTTTATTTAAAAAAAAAAAATTCCAGATAGGAAATGGTAGGTGACACACACCTTTAAGTTCTAGGAGTGGGAAGTCAGAGGACAGGTGGATCTCTGTGAGTTCAAGGCCAGTTTTGTCAACAACAGCAGTTCCAAGCCACTCAGAGCTATATAGTAAGGCCCTACCCTATCTCAAAAGAAAGAAAGGAACCTTTGCCAGGCAGTGGTGGTGCACACCTATAATCCCAGCACTTGGGAGGCAGAGGCAGGCAGATTTCTGAGTTCAAGGCCAGTAAGGTCTACAGAGTGAGTTCCAGGACAGACAGGGCTATACAGAGAAACCCTGTGTCAAAAAGAAAGAAAGGAACCTTTGGTTTCTTTGAACACTTGAATTTTTTTTTTTAAAAAGATGTGTGATTTTTATGATACTATAGATTTGTTTAAATACAATTATTTTTCCTTAAGTTTACATGTAAAAAAACAGGTTCCAAGAATAATGTGTCTTATTTGTTCTGCAGCTTAGTACACAGAGGCCCTGATCTATCACAATACTCTCTGAGGTGTGCATGCTGCAGAGGAAGGCTGTCCGAGGCATCCACAGGATGCTTCTTTCACAGATCCTTTCTGGCTTCTTGCCATTTCTTCACGTGTACCACATTCTATAATTGTCTGAGTCCAGTCACAGAATATCAGATTCCTCATTTTCTAGCATGTCACATGATTAGATTATGTTTAGGGGTATTTCCTCGTTTGTGTGTTGATATATGGGGGATAGAATTCAGGGTCTTCCACATACTAGGTATGACCTGTACTACTACTGAACTACATCCCCAGCCTGAAAAAAAAATCCTTAGAAAAATTTCAAGGGGCACAGGGTTTTACCTGGGTAGCAAGGAACTGGCTCTTATACAAGATTCAAGAAGTTTAATAACACAAATAGTTTCTAGAAAATTGTAAACTGTAATGTCCTGTCAGTTTTTTTGTTTTAAGACAGGATCCCTTTATAGTCTGGCCTGGCTTTGTAGATCAGGGTGGCTTAGAACTCAAGAGATCCACATGCCTTAGCCACCTTAGTGCTGGAACTGAAGGCAGATAAAACCTGGCCAGCCTATCTATCTATCTATCTATCTATCTATCTATCTATCTATCTATCTATCTATCTGGAAGACAGAGTCTCAAAATGTAGCCCAGGCTAGACTTGCACTCATAACAATTTTCCTGCCTCAGCCTCTTAAAACCAGAATGACAGGTATATGTCAGGTATGTTACATGTATTTCTTTTAACCTTAGGGAGACAGTATGTTTCCTGAGGACAAGATGGGGGGTGTGTGTGTGTGTGTGTGTGTATGTGTGTATGTGTGTGTGTGGTGGGGGAGGGGGAAAGGGAGAAAGGGGAGAGAGAAACTGAGAGAACATTCATTGTCTATTAGACTTGTCATTTAGCTACATCTCTAACCCATCTACACTTCTTCCCCTCCCCCTCCAGACAGGGTTTCTCTGTGTAGCCCTGGCTGTCCTGGAACTCACTCTGTAGACCAGGCTGGCCTTAATCTCAGAAATCCGCCTGCCTCTGCCTCCCAAGTGCTGGGATTAAAGGTATGTACCACCACTGCCCGGCTCCATATATACTTCTTATATTCCCAGTAACAAATACAGTATCTAACATATAGTAACAGATGTTTGCTAAAGTGAACCAAACTGACTTAGTCCTAGCTCGTGGGTCCAATTACTAGGAGGTGATTGAATCAGAAGAGGCTGACTTATCAATGGATTAGTTCAGTGGTAGATTCATAATTTGATGGCACTACTGAAGAGCCTAATGAGAAGAAGTTGATTATCAGGACATAGTTTTGAATTGTCTATCTAGATCCTAGAAACCCTCCCTCCCTTCTTACCCCTCCCCAATCCCTCAGTTTTTTTCTTCCAGATCCAATGAGGTGCACAGCTCTGCTGCACTACACAAGTTAGTCATATGTTATGCTTTAAATCAGCCAATAGCAACAAACACAGGGAATTACGGACTGAAGCATTTGGAACCAAGAACTTGATAAAGCTCTCGTCTTGTATGTACTTTATGAGAAACTAATATACAGATAAGATTTTATCAACGTGCCGAGAATCAATTTTCTCTTATGCTAAGAGAAAATCAAGTGGTATTTTAAAAGTTTTATCTTAGTGCTACATTATAAAATATAAGAGAGTAACTAGGGGAAAAAACAGGGCATTACATAGCAGAACATTTAAAGAACCACATTTCTGACACAGTTGTTAGGATTATGGGATAGAGCATGTGAAAGTCCTTTGTAAACTGAAAAGTACTAAATAATTCTAAGTTTCATTATTATTTTAAGTATGAGGTAACAGCCTCCTCTAAAAAGACTAAAACAAATAAAATTTATTTCTTAGATATTTTGAAGAGAAAAAATAAGTGCCTCCAGTTTACATTTAATTAGGAGATAAGAAAATAAGGGCCAAAGTCCTGTTCTTATGCTGAGTGTGGCAGACCACCCCTTTAATCTAGCACACAGAGTAAAGACAACAAGATCTCAGTTTAAGGGCCACGTGAGATCCTATCTAGAAGGGCAAACAGTGAAAGAGCCAGGGGGCAGGGGTGAGGGTGGGGAGAGAGTTATGCTCTTAGTGAGTGGAGAACAGAGAAGACTGGAGAGGAGAGGAATCAGTGTGCTTTTCTTCAGTTCTCTCTAAACTGTAAAGTGATAGATTATGAAGTGCTTCTCAGCTTCAATTTTCTATATAAAATATACACTAAATGTTGAAGTAAAGCTATTTCCTGCAGACATGAAAAGACCATCTGCTATCATGAAGAATGACTCTTATGACCTATGAATACCTTGGTCTCCAGTCATCTCGACAAGAAAAGTAAGCAATACAGTGGCAGCTGCATACATGGCAATAACAACGGGGCTGCTAACATTCTCTGCTAGAAAAAAGGTAGAGTGGGTCTTCTCCAGATCCAGTCACCACCACTCTCCTCACTCCCTTCAGCTCTGTGTGTTCTGGAACAGGGTGAGAAAGTATATTAAAGACAGAAGGCTGACTAGGAGTTAAGACTACAGTGAAGCAGCTCTCCAGAATTGGGACCTTCTGGTGATGTATCATTCATCTAGTAATCTACTTATCCATGCTGTTGTAAGTAGCCCCAATAAAATAATCAGGCCACCCTATAAAAGGGTTTCCTGAGCCTCTCGGTGCCCCTATCTGAAGAGAAGAGATGTTTCTTTATGTCTTCTGAGAGAACATAAGCATAAACTTAACTTTAGGTATGATGGCCGGATGGTGGTGGCACAGCCTGTAATCCCAGCACTCTGGGAAGCAGAGACAGGCAGATTTCTGAGTTCGAGGCCAGCCTGGTTTACAAAGTGAGTTCCAGGACAGCCAGGGCTATAGAGAGAAACCCTGTCTCGAAAAAAAAAAAATCAAAAAACCAAAACAACAACAACAAAAAAACAAAAACAAAAAAAAACCTTTTAGGTGTGATGGTTGATACACTACAAAAACAAAATGCTAACTGGCTTGTTTACTTTTTCTAAGAATGCCAAAAGAACTGTGTAAATAGCTAAAGACCACTGGAGGTGATGCGATAATTGTCCTGGGCCAAGCACTGTTCACATCAATTCCTTTGCTAGGGGGCAAAGGCAACATAAAAAGTGAACAGGGGCTGGTGAGACAGCTCATCCAGTAAAGGTATTTGCCAACAAGCTTGATGATTTGAGTTAGATACCTAGAGCCCACTTGGTGGAAGGGGACAACAAAAACCTTTGATATCCACATGTACACAGTGGCACATTCCCCCACCCAATAGGCAATAAACAAACAAACAAACAAACAGCTTGTAATTTTAAAAAATTGTATAAGCCAACAGGAAATGCAGACATTTAGAAATCCAATCATGCTGTCAATATACTCTGTGAATATACTGCACTAAAATTTTGCACTGGAAGAATTTAATGACAAAGATTGTGGGTCAAAATCCTATCCCTTTAAAATTAATAAACACTTCAACTAAACATATACATAAAATGTATCAATAACTGTGAGAAAAGGTAAGCAGCTCAATGAGCTGGCACGACACCAAGCACTCAAAGCTTTAGTATCCACAACATAAATCCAAAAGTCTAACTTTTTCTTCTAGGCTCTATCATTAATGGCAGAAAAATTGCAGTATTTACAAGTTTTGGAACACTTTTATCTAAACTCAGCTTTTCAAAGTAGCAGTCTAGATATGATATTGACATTAAAACATCTGAAGGAAAACTTCCTGCTTCAGTAAGTTACCTACAGTCTACATTTACTGAAAGCTTCAATACAACAGCATTTTTCAAAGAACCAGTAGCTCTTAGTTAGAGTCACACAATTAAGGAAACAAAGGGTTTAATCATTTTTTTATACCTGTCAAGCTTTCTTGCCCTAAAGTGAAATATAAATATCTACCTAAACTTTATTTCTTAAAATCCAGTAAGAAGAAATTGAGGCAGAAGCTGGATAGCTCAGCAAATAAGAGCAGAGCAGGAAGGACCAAAGTTCAGTTCTTAGCATCCATGTTGAGTGGCTTACAACTACTTGTAACTCCAGGTTAGGGGATCCATTGGTTTCTTCTAGTCTTTTCAAGAGGGAGCATGAGTGAGTGCATCTGTACACACACACATTAAAATCTTTAAGGACATGGAAAGGAAGGAAGGAAAGAAGGAAGGAAGGAAGGAGAGAGGGAGGGAGGGCGGGCAGGCAATTAGCATGGGAAATAAGTAAATATTTCTACATACCTATGAATAGTTACCATTCTACTTAGTGAAAAGAGGGCAGTTAGTCCACTGCTCCTTCCAGTCCAACGGAGAGAGCATTCTCTTTATGTGTACAGGATGATTAAGGGAAAGATTGGTATGACAATGTTAAACATTTCTCAAATAATGATCAGTTAATTGTAAAGATAATTTATATGCCAATTTTTGAATTTCAAAATTTCAAAAGCTTTTTGGGGCTGGAGAGATGGTTCAGTAATTAAGAGCACTACTCTTTTAGGGGTCCTGAGTCCAATCCCCAGTGACCACATGGTGGATTACAACTATCTATAATGTGATCTGGTGCCTTCTTCTGCCATAAAAGTGTACACAGAGATAGAGCACTCAGGGCTGGAGAGATGGCTCAGCCCTTAAGGGTACTGATTGCTCTTCGAGAGGTCCTGAGCTCAATTCCCAGCAACCACATGGTGGCACACAACCATCTGTAATGGGATCTGATGCCTTTTGGTGTGTCTGAAGACAGTGGCAGTGTACTCACATATATAAAATTAATCTTAAAAAAAAAAAAAAGGAAAAAAAGAAAAGAGATAGAGCACTCAAAATAAATGAATCGAAGAAGAAGAAGAAGAAGAAGAAGAAGAAGAAGAAGAAGAAGAAGAAGAAGAAGAAGAAGAAGAAGAAGAAGAAGAAGAAGAAATACTAATAGCACCGGGCTAGAGAGATGGCTCAGCAGTTAAGAGTACTTGTTCCTCTTGCAGAGGACCTGGGTTTAGTTCCTAATGTCAACATGGTGGCTTATAGTCATCCATAATGCGGGTTCAGGGAAATTCAATGCCTTCTTCTACAGGCATTAGGCACACTCATTCAGGCAAACACTCAAACACATAAAAACCAAACCAAACTAACAATAAAAAACAAAACAAAAAAACCAAGTATTACATATTTTTTTTTGGCAATACTGGATTGAACCCACTGATGATAGGCAAGTACTTCACTACTGAGCTTCAGCTAGTTGTTGTCTTTTTGATTAGGTGGGTTTTGAGATAGTGTCTCATATCCCAGATTGCCTTTGAATTCATTATGTTGTCAAAGATGGATGGCCTGGTTTTCTGTCTCTACCTCCTAAGTTCTGAGATTACAGGAGGTGCCCACCATGCCTAGCTAGTAAGTACATGCTACCAACTGAGATATATCTTCACTTTAAAATATATCATAAAGGCTATATTATAGCTTTAGCATTACCCACCTCGGGTGGTGTTGTCACATATCACGTTTACTATTAACACAGGAAATGCTATTTTCCCCACATTTTTATGTTTCATTAGTAGGACATTAAGTGAATACATTAAAATATTTGTCAATATTTTACTTACTTGGTTAGAAGCATGCTCTCATTAAGTAGCTAAGGGTCCTCTCAGACTTGCTATGTGTCCCAGATTGGCATGCAACTGTACATCCTAATGCATCAGCCTCCCAAGTGGTATGATTACAGGTGTATGCACTATCCTTGGTTTTCACCTTTATTCATAAAGATCTTAGGACATCCATTTTACTCTCATTGCAGCATTGGGGAACAAACCCAGGTGTTCCCATATGAAAAGCAGTCTGCCATTCTATAACCCAGCAACATATCTAAGCCCCAATGCATTCTTTGGAGAAAAATAATTTCTAAGAAAGGTAGTTTACAACACTTAGATATTATTTTGGGAAATTTTTATTTCAGACATAAACATTTTATGTGTATGGAATTATAATATTTATTCTTTTATGTAACTAATGGTCAGAAGAGTTATCTATAAAAATTGATTGAAAATCAGTTTCAATGATTTCATTTTGAGATAAAATGCTTAGAATAGGGATTAGTCTCATTTCTAAGACTTTCCTCAAGAATCAAACATTCTAGAGTTGGAGAGTTGGCTCATTGGTTAAGAGCACTGACTGTTCTTCCAGAATCAGTATACTTACATAATTAAAAAAATAAAAATAAACATTAAAAAAAAGAAAAAAGAAAAAAAAAGCTGGAGGCAGAGGCAAGTGGAGTGGATCTCTGTTAGTTGGAGGCCAGCCTGGTCTACAGAATGAGTTTAAAGACAGCCAGGGCTAGACAAAGAAACCCTGTCTCAAAACAACAACAAACAAAAAACGATCAAAAACTTGGGAGTGCTGAGATTACAGGTTTGTGCAATCACAGCCATGTTGGGGCCTCAAAACGTGGGCCCTGAGCATGCAAGGAAAGTACTCTACAAACCAAGTTACAATCCCAGCTCCAGTTCATTCTTTTAACTAGATAAATAATACAAAACTTTGTTTATCTATGCCAGTGCTTCTCAACTTCAGCTTCTTCTTTGTCTTCTCCCCACATGCCCCTCCGAGACAGGGTTTCTCTGTGTAGCCCTGGCTGTCCTGGAACTCACTCTGCAGACCAGGCTGGCCTCGAACTCAGATATCCGCCTGCCTCTGCCTCCTGAGTGCTGGGATTACAGGCGTGCGCCACCACTGCCACCCAGCACAACTTCATCTTCTTAATGCTGCAGTTCTTTACTGCAGTTCTCATGTTTTTGTGACCCCTGATCATAAAATTTTTTTAAAGATTTATTTATGTTATAAGTACACTGTAGCTGTCTTCAGACACACCAGAAGCAGGCATCAGATCCCATTACGGATGGTTGAGTCACCATGTGGTTGCTAGGAATTGAACTCAGGACCTCTGGAAGAGCAGTCAGTACTCTTAACCACTGAGCAATTTCTCCAGCCCCATAAAATTATTTTTGTTGCTACTTTATAACTATAAATTTGCTAGTTATGAGTCATAATGTAAATATTTTTTAGAGACAGATTTGCCAAAAAGGGTTGTGACCCACAGATACATGCTATAATTAACTCTGTCCCTGCAAAGTCTATGTACTGGAAGTCTAGTTATTGGGGAGGGGCTTGATATCTTTAGATTATTGAGGGCATAGTCTTGGAAAGTAGTTTACATGACAGGCTTGAAGTTCTCATACAAGGATGCTTACATATAACTCACAGGTCCTTCAGCTCTAGCAAAGCCATATGCAAGGCAGCCAGGGTTGAGCAATCAAGACTATATACTATGCTATTTGGCCTCTGAAATCGTAAGCTAAAGGAAAGTTTTTCTTTTTTCCCTTTTCCTTCCTCTTTCCCTCCATAAATATCTTGCGTCGGATACTTTGTTATATCTTAGGTGAAAAGATATTTGAGTTGTTTTAACATCTTAACATCTTTAACCAGACTATCTTCAAAAGTGGCTATGCCATTTTACTTTCCCAATATCATTGTATAAACAGTCCAATCTCTATCTAGTTTTCCCAGCAAACACTAATTCTTTCCAGAGTTGGTAAATTTGAAGTAGTTTTCATCTGTATTTCTTCAATGAGTAAAGAAGTCGAACACTTTTCATGTTTATCTTTTGATAATTAAAATATATTCAAATTATTTCTCTGAATTAAAGTATATTCAAATTATTTGTTCATCTTTTAAAAGATTTATTTTTAATTATGTGTGTGTGTGTATGTGTGTGTACATACATGCTTGCACTAGAGGCATTGGATCCCTTGGATCTGGAGTTACAGGAGACTGTGAGGAAACCAAAAGAATACAGGAAACTAAACCTGGGTCCACAGAGACATACGTGCTCTTAAGTGCTGTGTGTGTGTGTTTGTGTGTGTGTGTAAGTTTCCATGTGGCTTTATCAACTGTCTTTAGTATTAACTATCTATCCCTTTCATATCTCCTCTGTCCTGTCCTCCCATCTATGCATACTGCTGGGAAAGAAAAGGAATAACCAGCTTACCCAGGTATGAACCCTATGAGCTACACTAATGACTGTCCTGGAAAGATGTGTCCACTAGTGTAACAGTGGCTTAGATATTATGGATAGATAACCAGTACCTCTCTGATGGATTTAAAGCCTGCTCTATAATATAGGACTCATGCCTATCTGGTACTATTAACTAGGGCCAAAACTGAGGGCTGAGCAGGTCACAGACTGTAGGAGAGAACCTAATACTATTCTAAATGACTGCTTCCTAAGTTCTTATCTACGGATCTGAACATTTCTCAAACATCATCAGTGAAGCTTCTATTTTCAATAGATGCAATTGATATAGACACCACAACTGGTCATACTGCAGAGAACAGACTGTGGAGTGTTCAACTCTAAATCAGACATTTATGCTGTATCTCCCCTCAAGGTTAAGAGATCATCACAGAAGAGGGGATAGAAAAATCCTAGGAGCCAGAAGTAAATGTCTGTAGTATTTGACCAATATGACAAGGTAGTTGTGAATACAAATTGTAAATATAAAATTCTAGCAACTATGACTGTATGCACAAGACATGTCCAAAACAAAATACCAGCATAAAGAAAAGTTCAGGAACTCCTACTCTAGTTGAGTCATTCCCACAGATTAATTTAGATTGCGTGTAAGTATATGTGTGTGCACATGTGTGAGTTTATGTATGCATATGCCTGAGGAAGCCAAAGAGTATTGACCTCCCAGGAACTGGAGTTATAGGAAGTTAAGAACCACCAGTGTGGGTCCTGGGAACCAAACCTGGGTCCTCTGCAAGAGCAGTAGACCCTCCTAACCTTAGCTACCTCACCAGTCACCATGGTACTTCTTTCTTTTCTTGTCTTTTTTATTTGTTGTTTTATTTTTGTTTTTTGCTTTTCTTTGAGACAGGGTTTCTCTATATAGCCCTGGCTGTCCTGGAACCAGCTCTGTAGACCAGGCTTGCTTCAAACTCAGAGAGATCTGCTTGCCTCTACCTCCTGAGAGCTGTGATTAAAGGTCTGCCCCCACCACTGCCAGAGAAGCCATGGTGCTTTCTTAATTCCTGTATCAAGCCAAAACTTTTTAATAATTGAAACAGATGTACATACAAATTTTGGAACTGTGTTTGTGCCATACACTTATCAAAGTTAATATAGTCACAAACTATCTTACACATTTATCCTATCACCCACTCTAGTCCTTTATTACTAACTTCATTAAAGCCTTCTTCATTCACAAGGTCTCCTTAAGCTAGTAAATACTGACCCTTTCCTCTCAAAGAGCTAGTCACCAATTTCTGCTAGTCCTGAAGTATTGAATTAATCTCTTTTGCTACAGCCAGGCTGGGAACCTGGAGAAGTTGCTTACATCTACTTATCTACTTATCTACTTATCTATCTATCTATCTATCTATCTATCTATCTATCTACCTATCTACCTACCTACATACCTACCTACTTATCATCTATCTATCTCTATTTATCCATCCAATGATTACAAGTGTTTTACCTGCAGGTATGGCTGTGCACCAGTGTTTGCAGAGACCAGAAGAAGGTTCGAGCCTCCTGAAACTGGAGTTACAGATAATTGTAAACTGCCACGTGAATGAAATCAAACCTGGTACCTCTTGAAAAGAAACCAGTGCTCTAAGCCATCTCTCTAGGCCCCTAGCCAACCACTTTATTGAGTATACATTATATATCATACATAATGAAACAAAGTGCTGACACACAACCACATCCTGGAATAGAAGAAAGTACAATGCAGTAAGCAGCACATGCGAGCAAGGACTAGAGGACGCCTCCTCCTTTCCTGTATCAATGGATCTGTGTCATTCCTCTCTTCAAGATTCTATTCCAGATCCTTCATGATTCTATCCCAGAGTCACAGAAACACCTCACAACTTGGTCCTAACTTACCTAACAGCACATCTATTGCTTTGTTTTATTTGACTTCACATCTTTTGGCTCAGCTATTTATAATCCTCTGCTGCACTGATAAAATGCTGAGTAATTTCACCTAGAAATTTTGTATCCTGGAACTGGAAAGAGTTCCTCCTTAATGTCTAGCAGCAAAAGTATTATTACAAATAACTCCTTTCTGAAAACCTTCATTTTATGTCTGCCAATGTAGGTTCTATACAACTTATCATATTTATTGTTTTGTATTATAATTTGGTTTTCTCTTGTACCAGAAGACAATAGTATCTTTAGAAAAAGAAACCAAATTCTACCCTATGTAATCTTCCCTAAACTTTACAGTAAATATTCAAGAAATAGTTGAGAATCAAAATGTATTGATAAGGCAAGAAGTAGCAGCAAGTAGTAGTAGTAGTAGTCTAGCACTTGGAAGACTGAGGCAAGATACTACATAGTTAAACAATGCTTCAAAAATGGTGAAGGAGAAAACAAGAACTGGGTGGGGGTGTGTGTGAGGGGGATCGGTAAACCCTGCCAGTAGTTTTTGTTTGTTTGTGTCTTGTATACTCAAACAATAAGGCCACTGCTTACTACTATTGCTGCATAGGGAAAGAACAAAGAAAGTATACTTTGTCCCTTCTGTTACCTATCTGACAATCTACTTAATAAATAACTAAAAATACTCAGAAAAATCCCTGCACTTGAAAGAGAGGCACTATGATACCCACTTGCATCTGGGAGATAAAGGCAAGAATCAGAGATCCAAGCAAATAAAACATCAAGTTAAAAAAAGAAAAGGACCAAGTAAGGAGAAGTCATGACAGGAAACAAAGGAACACTTTTACTTTAGTAATTAACATAGCAGGTAAAATTCTTGCGATGCAAGGTTAACAGCATAAGTTTGTTGGATGGAACTCACATAAAACTGGAAAGAGAGAACTGATTTAACAAAGTTTTGTCTTCTCAAAACTCAAAAGTTCCATGTATACACAGTGAAAGACGTGTATGTGTGTGTGTGTGTGTGTGTGTACATACATCCACATACCCCACACAGAAGAATCCTGCAGGTGCAGAGCTAAAGCAGAGATGTACCTACTGTTTGTGTGTGACCTTTCCTACTTTACATTTTCTGTTTTCTGCACAATCTTCTCCTTATATTATAGCAAGTGTAAAGGAAGAGATAGGCAACCCATTCTATGGCTAATAGAAGGATAAGGGCAGCTGAAGAGAAAGCTAAGTAATTCGAATTACAAGGAAAGTAAAAGTAAGATATGTCAGGCTCTGACCCCAGGTGGCTGGAAACTGAAGCAGGAGTATTTAGTCTGAGGAAAGATTGGGCTTCAGAGAGAAAGGGATCTCCCCATTCCCCTCAGTTTGTCTAAATAGTTTCTTTGTGTATCTCTGCTGTCCTAGAACTTCATCTGTAGACCAGGCTTGCCTTCAACTCAGAGATTCACCTATCTCTGTCTCCTAAGTGCTGGGATTAAAGGCATGCACTTCCACACCAGGGTCAGAAAGACAGTCTTTAAAATAAAATAAAATATAAAAGAAATATCAAAATTATCCCAGATTCACCAGAGAAAACAAAACAACAAAAAAACCAAGCACTCTGAAAGAAGAAACAGGCTATAAATTTATGTTTTTGATTTTCACATTTTCATGTAAATGTGTAATATAAATCTTAGACTTAAAGAAAACAAATTTCCAGTTCCAGTAGCTGAGGGTTTTCTTGGTCTTCATATAAATAAAAGCATTTTGGCTCTCAGAATATTCAAGTGTATGCATTAGAAATTGCTTCTTACTGGTAATTTTGTGGCTGCTTTTTCCATAACATATCTAATCCAAACAGCATAGTGGTGGTAAAACAAAGTCAATCTGTTAAATGAATGAATGTTTGCAAAACTAATTGCTGAAGCAACTGAGTAGTTGTTAGCAAGGCATGCAAAGGCATGAAATTATACACCTTCTATTTGCAGTAGCATCTAGTTTAGCTACTTAGAACATGAACACATCTCTAAATATGAAGGCCTTTTTATTATCCTACTCAGGTTCAATTCCAGGTTGTTAGTGTTCTATTATTAAAAATGAATCCATTCAGCCGGGCGGTGGTGGTGCACTCCTGTAATCCCAGCACTCTGGGAGGCAGAGGCAGGCGGATTTCTGAGTTCGAGGCCAGCCTGGTCTACAGAGTGAGTTCCAGGACAGCCAGGACTATACAGAGAAACCCTGTCTTGAAAAAAGCAAACCCAAAAAAAAAGAAAACTAAAAATGAATCCATTCTTCACATCTTCCAATTCAGTTCTATACCTAGAGATATGTAGCTAGAATATTGATATTTAATTAAGGATTGAAAAAGGCAACCATAGGTATATAATTGTTTTCCATTTTCTTTTGCATAATTACAAAACCAAAGGTTAAAAAACAAAACACCCATTTCATGTTTATACCCCACAATGGTCCAAATTATGATCAATTTTCATAATAATCATACCTTCAACAACTATTTAGAGGCTCGAGAAAAGCCTCAACAGTTAAAGAGTGCTGGCTGCTCTGCCAGAGGACCCTAGATTAGTTGCTTGCATCTACATATATGGTGACTCACAACTACCTGTTACTCTAATGCCCTATTTTTGATCTCCTTTAGATACCTGCACATACACAGAATATACTCACACAGACAAATGTACATAAAGATTAAAAAACAAAAGAAAACAGCTTTTCACATTTTCCATGTATAATAAGGTCTTTCTTAATTTTATAAGGTTTAGGGTGGTGGTAACATGTCTGTATTCCTAGCACTAATAGGTTGGAGGAGGAAAGGGTATAGAGGCAGAAGGATATTTAGAAGGCCAAGGTTATCCTGGTCTACACAGTAAGTTCTAGGCCAACCAGGGATGAATTGTGAGACCCCGTCTCAAAAACAATCTAACAAATTTCATTCCCCCACTAATATAGCATAGTATATTAAAAAGTATATATAATCCCAGTATAGGGTCTTCTCAATCTCACATCTTCCTGGTGGTTAACTGTCATTATTTGTCACCTATTCACAAATTCATATCTGAGCTGGACATGATGATGTTCACTTATAACCCTAGCACATAGGAGGCTGAAGTAAAAAGAATTACAAGTTTGAGGCCTGTGTAGGCTATATAATGAGTTCAAGGTCAGCCTGGGTTACAAAACAAAATGTATCTCAAAATTAAATATAAAAATTTTTACAGTAGGGCATGGGGACAAACTCCTTTACTCTGAAGAGGCAGAGGCAGGGAGATCCCGTAAGTTCAAGGCCAGCCTAGTCTATAAAACAAGATTTAAAACTGCTAGAGCTACACAAGGAAACTCTCTTGAAAAACCAGCAATAATAATAATAATAATAATAATTTTAATAAGTATAAACTCTTAAATTGGTAGAAAATTAAATATTCTATCACACATAAAGGGAAGCCTTGAAAAATAGCATCATGACTGATAATAACTATAGACTCCTTTGCAAAATCCTTAATGCCAGTAAGACCTGATCACCTGCTTATCTTGAAACCCAACAGAGAACGTTACTGCTGTTCATAAAAGCCATAGACATAATCAAGCTCTTACCTAATCTGAGCTCTCCGAAGTTCCCACACCCTATCTTCTTGCCAACCCTGAAGTTGGGTCCCACCATGAGAACCCCAGAGGATGTTGAAGTGCCAGATGGTCGGGAACAGTGTGTATTCCTTTGTGCCATGGTTTTAGTTGTCCGTTGTCTATCATCCTTTTCCCTATTAGAATGGTCCATGTTCCTACACGACAGTCTCTGAACAACGAGTGACCTCAGCGTGTATACTTCTCTTCAACACAGAAGTATGTCCAAATCACCACAGTCAGAGAATGAGGAGTTTTGGCACCATATTTATGCTTCTAACATTCTTCCAGAAGGTAAAAACCAGTGATCAGTTCTTGAAGAACATATAGTCTGTAGATCTCATGCATAGGAGGACATTTTGTAACCTGGATAAAAACCAAGAAAATTACAGTTAAAAAATAATTTCTAAAACAAACTGAGAAAGTCATTAATTAGAATGGATCTTATCTAATGATAAGTACAGTGATCTTCAGAGTTCCCTAAAATAGGTTTTGGTTTTTTCTCTTTCAAAATGTTAGACATCTGGATTAATTACTTACAAGTTAACACAATCTAAGTAAACTGCAAATCAGGACACTAAGGGAACACACTTAAGTATTCAATATGAAACATTTCTTTCTTTTTCTTTTTTCCGTTCTTTTTTTTTTTTTTTTCTTTTTGGTTTTTTCGAGACAGGGTTTCTCTGTGTAGCCCTGGCTGGCCTCAAACTCAGAAATCTGTCTGCCTCTGCCTCCCAAGTTCTGGGATTAAAGGTGTGCACCACCACTGCCCGGCTCTTCATCTGTTCCTTATATAGCATCCTTGATAACCAGAAAATCATAAATTATGTTTCCATGAGTTTTGTGAGCTACTCAAAACAACAGGATCCAGAAGTGAGGCATGAGAGAGCTACTTATTTATGACCAGTTGGTCAAAACCACAAGCAAAATAACCATAGACATAGAAGGGGAACCTCAACTTGGCAAAGTCAATTTTCAAGGTTGACATTGTCAGAGCAGAATTAGGACATCAAGGCTGTGTCTACCTCTGCAAAATTAATTCCTTACTTGTTGGTAGGAGAATCTTCACACCTTTTCAGGTGACAGAAATCTTCTGTTTGGACCATTATAGTGTAACAACTGTTAATACAGTTAAAAAAGAAAATATCCTCATCCCCTTTCTAGGATAGATTCACTTGCCTCTGCCTCCCCAGTGCTGGAACTAAAGGTATATGATGTCCACCCAACTACCAGGGTACAACAATTATCACTGTCATGTAACAGCAAAGGTTTCTAGGCTATATAAGCTTCCTACAACACTTCCACTTCTAATTCCCTAGCAATACAGTAACAGGTACAACGCGGCAAGATGTCAAGGGAAACACAGTACCTAATCCAATCTAAGGATATATGCTTATAGTACAACATTAGCTAAAATAATCTTTATATTATTACATTTGCTATTTGTTTTTGTGTTAAAACTGTTAAATGGCATTAGAATGTCCATAATACAAATAATTAATAAAATCAATTGCCTATGTGAACAATAGAACAAATTCTTATTCTGCTCATTTCCAAATGCACCCAATATTCCCTGCTTGTCTTTTATCCAAATCAAACTGTAATGGAGAAAGAAAAGCAAAGTTAAGACTGAAGATGTTTTATTTATATAGACATGTTTTACTTGTTGAAGGCATGTGTATGTTAGAGACTGACAGAGACATTTTTTTTTTCCTTATAGTAGAAATTGTTTCAGGACTCAAATAGAATGTGCAGCCCAAATGCACATTCAACTAATGCCTGAACCTTCAGATTATCATCACTATCATATTCTGAATGGCTTGTTTTAACAGCTACTAGTAGATAACATAAAAAAAAAAGATTGAATAGAATATATGAAGTAAATTTTATTTGAAACTTTAAGAGGGGGGAGGAGGACTTCTGGTCGGGGGATACAGATCAATAATACGATGTTTGCCTAGCATAGGCAAGGGCCCAGGGTTAATTTATACATTTTGTTTGTTTGTTTGTTTGATTGATTGATTGGTTGGTTTTATTTTACTTTATGTTATTTTTTGGTTTTTCAAGACAGATTTTCTGTATAGCTCTAGCTGTTCAGGAACTCACTCTGTAAACCAGGCTGGCCTCAAACTTGGGAGAGTTGCTTGTCTCTTCCTCCCAAGTATCATCAAACCCTGCCTCCCCCTCCCCAACCCCCTTTCTTTAAGGCTTCCAAGGAAAACAGAAAAAGATAAAACATATGCTTCTACTATTGAATTATTTGCACTCTTTAATTCTGACCAGAAAAGGGAGAAGCGAGAAATTATATAAATACAGCTAATAGGTACCTATTTTCCTACTGAATAAATCATCAACCATTTATTATTTAATAAATGTCACACATTATACTGAACACATTTATTTGAACCTTAATAGCTGCATCAAAAGTTAAGTAAGAAACTCTAATTCTAAAGCCAGGCAAGGTGGTACACACATGTAATCCCAGAACTCGGGGGGTGGAGATGGAAGCATCAGTAGATCAAGGCCAGTCTTGATATACAGAAAGCTTAAAGCCAATCTGGGTGACAAAAGATGCTCTCTCAAAAACTAAACACAAATACTACATAACAATTAAACTACAAACAAAGGTATTATAACTCAGTTCTGCTAAAAAAATTATATATTAAGAACTATAATAAACTTTAGAACTTATCAAACTCAATTTTAGCCTATATATTTTTATTTGTTTTGTTTTGTTTGAGACAGGTTTTTTTTTGGTTTGTTGTTGTTGTTTTTGGTTTTTTTGTATAGCTCTGCACGTTCTTAAACTCACTTTGTGGACCAGGCTGAGATCTGCCTGTCTCTGCCTCCCTAGTGCTTGGATTAGAGCCACACACCACCACCCAACTTATGGGTCTCCTTAATTTAGAATTTATTTTCTGTTTACTGTGTATGTGTGCAGATGCACATATAAAGCCAGAAGAGCATGTTGATTCTCTAGAGCTGGAGTCTGAGGTAGTTATTAATTAATTGATGCTAGTGCTGGGAACACACATCTAGAACAGCAGCAAGAGCTCTCGACCCTGAGCTATATCTCTCCAGCCCAAGATACCAGTTTTCACTGCTGAAAAAGTATGTTCTTGTACATGCTTGTGCAAGGACAGAGGCCAGAAGAGGGAGTCAGGTAATTCAGAAGCAAGTTGCAGAAATTGCAGGATACTGGCTTTTTTTTTTAAAAAAAGGTGTGTGTCTGTCTGTGTGTGTTTGTGTGTTTGTATGTGTATGATTACACTGTCACTCTCTTCAGACATACCAGAAAAGAGCATCAGATTCCATTACAGGTGGTTATAAACTACCATGTGGTTGCTGGGAATTGAATGCAGGACCTCTTGGAAGAGCCATCAGTGCTCTTAACCACTGAACCATCTCTCCAGTCCCCCTCCCCCTTTTGATACCTGGCTTTTTTATGTGGGTGCTCGGAACTGAACTCTAGTAAGGATTACACGACAGCACTCTCTACCTTTGAACTATGTATTCTTTTAAATGGAGAAATGTAGATAAGTGTAAGAACTGAAATAGACCGATGAGAATTAAGGAGTGAGGATGAGCAGGGCTGTGGTCGCGCACGCCTTTAATCCCAGTGCTTGGGAGGCAGAGGCAGGTGGATTTCTGAGTTCGAGGCCATCCTGGTCTATAGAGTGAGTTCCAGGACAGCCAGGGCTACACAGAGAAACCCTATCTCAAAAAAATAAATAAATAAAAATAGAAAAAATAAAAGACTGAGGATAATGGATAATGATGTCAATTGGAATTTATGCAAAAAAGAAACAGTAGCACCAAAACGTTTTTGTTTTTTAATTTTTTTATTTATGTGTATATGTGTAGGTGCCCACAAAGGCCAGAAAAGAACATTATGTGTATGTGCATCCCGTGTATGTGTGTGCATTCAGGCAGCTATCTATAGAGGCCAGAAGAGGGTATGGGGATGTCCTGGAGCTGCAGTTCCAGCTGTGAGCCAACTGCCATGTTGCTAGGAACCATACTTGTCCTCAGAAAAGCAATTCACCACTTTCTTAACTGCTCGGAGTGGCCCTGGCTGTCCTGGAACTCACAGAGATCTCTGCCTGTCTCAGCCTTCCAAGTGCTGGAATTAAAGGCATGCAACACTACCTTAGCTTGAGTAAACTGTGAGAAAAGTATAGTCTACATGTAGAATCTGTGTGTATTTGTATGTATGTACCTACATACATGTGAGACTCATGAATATCTGTGGTTTTCCTAGAATTACCAGTGCTCTTTTTTGAAAAAACAGTGTGCCCATGTTTATGTAAATCCATTTATGGACATCTATTCCATTTCTTTGATTTATTTGGTTTATCTCATCAATACTCTAGCTAATAGAACTTCAAAATAACTCATTAAATCTCCAACATCGTTTGAATCCAGGGCCTTGTGGATGTTAGTCAAGCATTCTTTTTTTTTTTTTTTTTTGGTTTTTTGGATTTGGTTTATTAGAGACAGGGTTTCTCTGTAAAGCCCTGGCTGTCCTGGAACTCACTCTGTAGACCAGGCTGGCCTCGAACTCAGAAATCCGCCCGCCTCTGCTTCCCAGAGTGCTGGGATTACAGACGTGTGCCACCACCGCCCGGCTCCAATCAAGCATTGTAACACTGAGTTGTGTTCACAGGCCTGACTAAGACGAGTTTGTTTTGTTTTAATAAAAACGTTTTTGAACAGGCTTAATGTGCTTGTATATGAATATGGAGGACAGCAATCAAGGGAGATTTGTGATACTGGACTCAGGCCTCCTGATACATGGGAATACATGGAAACATACATTCACACATGCCCCACACAGATGTACATCACACAGAGATAAAGACAACTTTTTAAAATTGTAAGATGAAATTTCCCCAATTTTTTACTAGGAAAACAGATCTATAAAACTATTCACCTTCTCATCTCAACAAAGAGTCTGAGGCAATTTACCCTCTCACATAACTACCTTCCCCCTATCCTTGGAACCTTTCCACCACAGTGACATGATGTAATACCCATGTCCTGGTCATCATTTCCTATCTACCATCCCCACCCCAAGAGTTACACAAATACATTAAATGTTCTGTTTTTATTTCGAGCCTTAAATTTCATCTCCTCAAACCAACTAAATCTTTCTTTTGTCATAGTTAAGACACATATATTTGAAGCTAAACCAAATATACTTTATAGCCCTTATCTTTTTTGATTTTTTGGATTACTGGAATTTAAATCCTAGGTCCCACATGCTAGGAAGCCTATCTCACCCTCATCTCCAGGTACAGTGGCTTTTATCTTTTCCTTTACACTCTGCTGTTATTTCCTCCTGATTTTTTTCCTATCTAATAATTGTTCCTGGTTATTATCCTTTGGAAGCTCCTTAATTATTTTGGGTGGGTTATTTTGAGACAAGAATCTTACAGTAGCCCAGGCTGGCTTCAAACTTGTAATCCTCCTATAATCCTCAGCTCCCAGAGTTCTGAGCACAGACATTCATCACTATCTGCCATGCACCTCTTTGAGTGGTTTCATTTTTTTCAAAATACTGGACATTATCCTTATTTGTTTGTATTGTTCTGATTTTAGTAACAATCTCTCAGTATAACTCAAGCTGACCTAGACCTATATAACCCAGGCTGGCATTACAAGAGTTAGGACACCATCCCCAGCTGAAGAACTGTTCTTAGAAAAAAAAGTGCACAAATATCCATTCCTTTTTCTCATGGGATGTCTACAAAAGAACAGCACTTATTCAAGGAATTTGGTGTTTCTAAACACCAAAAAGAAAGTAAGTACTTATACGTAAACAAAGCATTCTCTTTTTTTGTTTAAAAAATATTTTTTAAATTTTGTTTTGTTTGTTCGTTTTTTTTGGTTTTTTGGATTTGGTTTTTTTGAGACAGGGTTTCTCTGTATAGCCCTGGCTGTCCTGGAACTCAGAAATCTGCCCGCCTCTGCCTCCCAGAATGCTGGGATTACAGGCGTGCGCCACCACCGCCCGGCTATATTTTTTAAATTTTGTGTAAGAAAATATGCCACACCTTCCTGGGTGGTGGTGGCACATACCTTTAATCCCAGCACTTGGGAGGCAGAGGCAGGAGGCTTTCTGAGTTTGAGGCCAGCCTGGTCTACAGAGTGAGTTCCAGGACAGCCAGGGCTACACAGAGAAACCCTGTCTCAAAAAAAAAAAAAAAAAGAAAAGAAAAAAAAAAAGAACCAAAAACAAACAAACAAAAGCATATATGTCATACCTCTATTCCCAGCACTCAGGAGCCACAGCAGGTGGATATCTGTGAGTCTGAGGCCACCCTGGGACAGCCAGGGATACAAGGAAAAACCCTGTCTTGAAAAACAAAAAAGGGCTGGGCGGTGGTGACACACACCTGTAATCCCAGCACTTTAGGAGGCAGAGGCAGGCGGATTTCTGAGTTCGAGGCCAGCCTGTTCTACAGAGTGAGTTCCAGGACATCCAGGGCTATACAGAAACCCTGTCTCAAAAAAACCAAATCCAAAAAACCAAAAAAGAAAAACAAAAAAGGAAAGAAAGGAAGGCCGGGGAGACAGAGAAGGAGGGAGGGAGGGAGGGAGGGAGTTTGCCCATGCACATTCAGTTGTCTATGGAGACCAAAAAGGCTGTCAGATCACCTGGAGGTGAAGTTATAGGTAGTTATGGGCTGCCTTACTTATTTCTGGGAACTAAACTCAGGTCCTCTGAAAAAGCAGTTTGTGCTCTTTAATGCTGAGTCATCTCTCCAGTCCTATTCAATTAAATTAACTAACAAATATTTACAAAGTGCCTTCTATGTACCTAAAACTGGGATAGTCGATGTTAGTGTAACAGTGAACTTAACATTTATAGTTGTTCTGGTTTTAGAGTTTAGAATAGAGAAGGGGCCCTTAGAGGCATTGCAGGTGTAGATGCTATGTCAAATATAAATCAGTAGGTGGCAGACAGGAGAGAGACTATGCCTACACTCAGTGTTCTGATCTAGGAACATCTGAATGATAGTAGCCTAACACTCCCTAAAAAAAAAAGTGAACCTGAGATAAGCACCAGTTTGTTGTCACACAGGCCTGGTGGGGCAGACCCTGTTTAGTGACATAACAGATGAGCAGGGAATAGCACTCCTGAGATGACCCCAGACACTCAGAGACCCAGGGCCCAACGAAGAGGAACTAGTAAGTGATGGAGAAATTAAAGAGACAGGAAGATGTGGGCACAATGAAGAGAGGCAGACCTGGAGACTCGGGCATAGTGAGGAACAACCTGATGTGCATAGTCAGGTATGCCACCTGGGACCTCTGTTGCTACCATGGGCCACATCTGGGTCTGTGACCTTGCAGCTGCAGCAGCAGTAGCAGCAGCAGGGGTATGTTAACCACCAAAGGCCAAGCACATGTCCCAGGCCTGGGTTGTTGTCTTGACATGCTGATATCTAAAAGCTGGGCAGAACTGATCCCACCTCTCCACCTGGGCACAGTGGGAGAGCTGGCCTTGAGGGCATTGAGCAAGAAGCCAACCTGACCCCAAGAAGCAGATGCAGAACTCAGGAAGGCAGGCCCCACACATTGCAGGAGCTGCTGGTGAGCCAGTCCTACTTCCCGTTTCATGTGTAGTGTGGTGTGGCTGAGGGAATGATACCATCCTCCTCACCCCTTACCACCTGCAGTAGGTGGGAGACCTGGCCCTGAGGTCATGAGAACAAGAGAGCTGGCCCTGCTCCAACACTCTGGAGAGCAGGCCTTACACCTCACCTGAAGAGTACTAGTAGAGCTGGCTACTACTCTGGTTGAGAGGGTTGCTGGTGAGCTGGACCTGAGGGCACGAGAGACAGAGCCATCCCAAACATCTATCCCATCCATGAGCTGCTGGAGTACACTTGAAGGGGCCAGTCCTACAGATGCTACACTACAGGATCTCCATGACACAGGGCAACAACAGAATATTCAAGAGGAGTCCCAGTGAGGTTCCAGTATTATAGCAGAAGACAGAAACTTCATACCAGACCAATGAATCATTGCCAAAGATTTACTAGCAAAGAAGTGTGGACAAAAGGGTATACTGTGGGACACACTGTGACACACTGCAGCTTCCACAGTGAGCTTTTTTTCTGCTGGGGGAGAGATTGCAAAGGTGAAGGGTGGGTAGAAGGGGAGGGGTAGATGAGTGGGATTGGGGTACATGATGTGAAATTCACAAGCAATCAATAAAAGGCTAAAAAGAAAAAAAGAATAAAAAACAGCACAAATGATCACACAAATAAAAGAACAACAAACATTGGGATCATGGTGTAAATAAACAAGTGTTGCTGAAATAATGAATTTAAGACTAAAGGATGATTTTCAGATAGATGCTATATCTACTACAGCTCAGTGACAGAGGGCCTGGCTAGCATACATAAAGTCATGGGTCTGAGCTCCAGCACAAGGTGCTGGTCTAGGGGTCAGAAAGAGGATGCTAAGGCTTTTCTATTCAGTCCCACTAAATTACCATTTTTAATAGTGTCATGAAGGATAGGAGCCTCATCTATAGCTAGAGACAGAGTATCCAGATACAGGCACTATCAGTCTACAGAGGAAAGGCTTTTGGTAAAGGGAGACCAATAAATAAGATAGGGCATCATAATCACCATGGTGAAGAGTTAGCAGGAGTCCATTATTCAATATTTTTTAAAGGTCACTGAAAGCAATAAGAGGCCATTTAAACAGGGGAATGACGTTTGTACTTGAAGGGATATCAATCTGTAAGAGGTATTTAGATTTTTTTTTTTTTTAAATGATTGGCTCTAGGTACTGTATAAACCTCTTGAGTAGGTTCAACCTTAATATGCCTGCTTTCTGAAAGAGTAATTATTGCTTTTTATAGAGGACACTGGGAACAGAAAATATATGGTAATTACTGTATTAGAAAGTTCAATCTAGAAGATTCCAAACGAGTTTTCTCTTCCTTCTGCTACACTAACAAAGGACTCTTCCCACTCACTTACTCACCAATTAAGCCCCATGGAGTCAAAGGTGTACTGGCCTCACACCTGTCCTCCTGAAACAACAAAAACAAATACATATAGAGTGTCTTTAAAACACATTCACCAAGTTCTTGTTGGACAACCTACTCTTGCCTCCCTTGAACAACTTAGTTGCCTATGTTTCGCACATTCAGCATGCACCATTATTTGAGTAGTATACTTAAAATAGACTCCTTTTAGCAAAATTTCTTTATGAGATCATATTTCTAGCTTTAAGAAACTGATTTGCTGAGAAATATTTCACATACTATATGATCCATGTACATAAACACAATAGAGGGTGTAGTTGCTCAATAGGGAGAATGTTTTTCTAGCATATATGAGACCCTGGGCTCAGCTCCACAAATTGAATAGAGTGGGTGTGGTGGAAGACATCTGTAGTCCCAGCACTTGGTACATAGTGGTAGGAAGATCAGAAGTTCAGTTATCCTCATGAGAGCGAGTTCAAAGTTCAGCTTAGGTTTCATGAGTCCCCAAATTGTTCCTCCCCCCCCAAAGCAACAAATAATAAATGGTATCCCTACTACAGAGATAAGTTTCGAATGTAAATTTCAAGTATACTATACCTTAGTTCACAATTAGTGCAAATGGCTTTTATTGAAGCTTTTGAAATTTATTATTATTACATATGTATACATGATGTATGTATGTGGGATATCATCCCATAGCCTGTATGTGTGAAGGTCACAGAACAACTTCATGAAGCTGGTTCTCTCCTTTTACCTTTATATTGCTTTTGGGTATTGAACTGAGGTTGCCAGGATTGGGTACTTTTATTTGCTGAGCCATCTTATCAGCCCTACAAATTTGTTTTCTAAAGACCCTGGAAGAGAACACTGAACCAAGAACTTTTGTGCATGCCAATATGGCACTGTACTACTAAATTACATCCCAGCACTCAACACTTTTTTTTTTCTTCTCTTCTTTTTTTTGGGTGTGGGGGTAAGGGTGTGCAGAATAGCCTATGTATCCTTGGCTGTTTTAGAACTCTATTTGTAGACCAAGCTGGCCTCTGTAGACTCAGAGAGATCTGCCTCTGCCTCCCAAGTGTCAAGATTAAAGGTGTGGGTTACCACACATTGCTGCTTTATCCATTTTTAGACAAAGACTTACTGTGTCATGCAGGATGGTCTCAAACTCACAGCAATCCTCCTGCCTCAGCCTCCAGAGTACTGAGAATACAGGTGTATACCACCATACCCAGTTATTGAGATTATTTAACTGGTTAAATAAACAGTCTCATCAGCTTTCCTAGTTGCTTTACTCATCTTGAGCTTACACTGGGAAAAGATTTGATGTTAGTGTTCTTGGCTTTAAAAAGTGTTTGCGAGTTTTTCAGCACCATGTGAGTGAGCACTGAAAAACAAACTCAGGTCTCTTCTAGAAGAGCAACAAGTACTCTTAAGCACTGAACACCTGCTCACTTGCTTTTGGACCTTGTTGCAAGATATTTGGTTACATTGTGAACCCCAAATTGTGAACTGGAAAAACCAGTCCTAGCAGACACCTTTTATTGAAGAGTTTTCTATTTATTGTAAACAAGTAGTTGTGGTATGGCTCAATCTTAACATACACCTTTATCCCAAGAGCTAAATAAAGTCAATGATAGGTCAATAAAGTCAACAATGGGTCAAGAGCCCAGCAAGCAACCAGTTGACAGGGAGTAAACATAAGGAAGCAGAAGGGAGAAACATTGAGTTGAAGGGTATTTAGATGTGGAGGAGACAGGACTTTTTCATTCTGGGATAGGTAGAGCTGGAAGGTCAGCTGAGTGCTCTCTCTACCTCTCTGAGCTAATTTACAGCTGCACATGGGAGTACATAGTCTTGATCCCAGTGCTTGCACATCAGGGAATCTGAGGGCAGCCTGGTCTGCATTGCAAGTTTCAGGACAACCAGCTACATAATGGCATGTTATGTCAAAACCCAGAACTGTAAGTTAATATTAATAAATAATTATTTTCCATGATAAATCTGTTGTTATGGCTGCAACACAACTTAAACAAGTACAAAATATTCTTCTTTGATACATTAGTGTAGGGCTTATCAAATTGCATAAGATCCTGACAACAGTGTACAGAACTCTTGGAAAGAATAATTGCAATCCATTTTCTTCCTTAATTCTACTGTAACATAAAGACATCTTGAAACTTGTGGCATAAAGTTGGAGCTGTAATCTGACTTTTACACTCCAATGAGATTTTCTTTGGTAGTTTTACTTTAGAGTTATTATTAGTTAATCCATTATTTTAGGAAAGAGTTATTAATCAGGTAAGGTCAAGCCAGCCTGGTATACATACGTTAAGTAGTTCCAGGACAGCCAGACCCTGCCTCAAAAGGAAAGGAAAGGAAAGGAAAAAGGAAAGGAAAGGAAAAAGGAAAGGAAAGGAAAAAGGAAAGGAAAGGAAAAAGGAAAGGAAAGGAAAAAAGGAAAGGAAAAAGGAAAGGAAAGGAAAAAGGAAAGGAAAAAGGAAAGGAAAAAGGAAAGGAAAAAGGAAAGGAAAAAGGAAAGGAAAAACGGAAAAGAAAAAGGAAAGGAAAAGGGAAAGGAAAAGGGAAAGGAAAAAGGAAAGGAAAAGGGAAAGGAAAAGGGAAAGGAAAAAGGAAAGGAAAAAGGAAAGGAAAAAGGAAAGGAAAGGAAAGGAAAAGAAAGGACAGAAGAAAGGGAGAAAGGAAGAAGGGATGTGAGAGGGAGGCAGGCATAACCTGTATTTTTAACATCATCTTTCCTGAAGAACTATTTATTTTGCATAAATACAGATGCATTCAGGTTCAACTGTTCTGTGAAACCATAAAATTTTGTCATATTTGATTGTATCAAATTATAGATATCTTTTGTTGGCATGTTGTCTAGGCTCTGCCCCACAGTTACCTACTAACAGCCAGGTAGGCCTGACTCACTATAACGGGATGCTTGCCCCCTGCTCTCTCTCTTGCTCCCTCTCAATATCCCCTTCTCTTCCCATTCTACCCATATGCTCATGGCTAGTCTCTATTCCTCTACTCTCTCTGCCTTTCTCTGTCTCGACTCCCTCAACTCTCCTCCTCATGCCCTGAATAAACTCTTTTCTCTACTATGCTATCCTGTGGCTGGTCCCTCCGAGGGAAGGGATGCCTCAGCCTGGGCCCACAGAGGCACCTCCTTCACCCACACCTGACTACATACCCACCAAACATATTCCTTCTCTCCTTATCTTTTTATAAAACACAACATCTTTGAACTAATTAAATAAAAAAATACATTAGAAAAAAATATACCATCTTTCTTTTCTTTTGCAAAACTAGTTGAGCAGCTTTTGAAACTATAGGCTTCTGCTGTGCTGTAAAAACACCAAGACTATAAGCCTGCCTTTCCTGGCCCCCATATATATGTAGGTAAAAACACCCATACAAACATGGATGCATTTACACATAAACACACACAAAAAGTAACTTATAAGCTTTCTTTTTGCTTGTTTTGGGGACAGAATTTCTCTGTGTAGCCCTGGGTGGTCCTGGAAATCCCTCTGTAGCCTAGGTTAGACTAGTCTTAAACTCATGAGATCTGCCTGCCTTTGCCTCCCAAGTGCTGGGATTAAAGGCATGTCCCATCACTGCCCAAAAATAAAAGCCAAAACCAGCCTGGTGGCATCAGTGCATGCCTTTAATAATAATAGCACTCAGGAGGTTGAGGCAGAGAACTTGAGGCCAGTCTGGAAACACAGGAAGAAAGGAAAAGGAAAAGGGAAAGGAAAGAGGAAAGAGGAAAGAGGAAAGAGGAAAGAGGAAAGGAAAGGAAAGGAAAGGAAAGAAATCACCAAGGATGAGACGTACAAAACTTATCTTCTTTAAAATAAAAAATGTCAGGGCTGGAGCAATGGCTCAGTGGTTAAGAGCTAACTGATTGCTCTTCCCAAGGTCCTGAGTTCAAATCCCAGCAACCATATGGTGCTCACAACCATCCATAATGAGATCTGACTCCCTCTTCTGGAGTATCTGAAGACAGCTACAGTGTACTTAATATAATAAATAAATCTTTAAAAAAATAAAAAATAAAAAGTCTTGTCCTTATTTGATTAAAAAAACAAAACAACTAAGCAACATCCCATATAGCCCAGACTGGTCTGGAACGTATTATGTAGCCAAAGATGACCTAGATCCATCCAAAGGCTAGACTACAGTCCATGCTACCACTTCTTGCTCAGAAGTACCTTGATCACCTAAATTATAATGTTTTTGATGGACAAATTCAGAAAAGTATGATTTAAAGTACTGTTAACCCTTTAAATTTAATATTTATTTCTTATTCAAAGAAAAATTCCTGTCAGGTAGTGGTCTTTAATTCCAGCACTTAGGAGGCAGAGGCAGGTGGACTTCTTTGAGTTTGAGGCTAGATTGGTCTATAGAATGAGTTCCAGGACAGGTGGGCCTGCACACAGAATCTTGTCTCAAAAAAACAAAAAAAGAGAAAAGGGGAGTGGGGGAAAAATGGAAAGAAAATTTCCCATTTCTCAATTTTAAACCAAATTTAAAACCAAGCCAAGAATAATTTAATGTCTTATACTAAGGAAGCAAGCAGAAATAAATTTATCTCACATTGAGACAATGGAAACATTTGTATACCTGTAACACATGATTCTGTAACATAAAGGGAAAAAGCTGTATCACAAAACTGTCACATAGTTCAGGTATGAACACACTAGCTTCTGATACTGCATTAGGCAAGGCAGGCCAAGGACACCAGCACTGCAATTTTCAGCTGAAAGTTCTTGGATCTAACACTCTAGTGGGACATGGTGACACACATCTATAAACTCAATTGGGGAAACAAGAGAAAGTTCAAGACTAGCCTGGGCTACACTGTGTGATATCTCAAAACAGAGGTAATAATAAAAAAGTCTTAAAATCATAAAACAACCACATCACTAGATTTTGCTTAAGCAAGCTACAGATGCTGGAACCAAGGAGAAGAGTTGTTACAATGACCTTGAACGCAATGTCTGAAGTCTTTTTCTGAATTTTCCATAAATCTGTCGACAACCCAAGAGAGAAACAAGTCTTCCAGGGGTTCAGGCTACACTCTAATTTGTCCTTATGTACCATTTTACCTTACTTTTTATACCCAAAATCTTGAGTAAATATATTGTCTTCTGAAATCCCTATTCTACATTTTAAAAATCTTTGATGCAGTACAGAAGCTTAATGTAATATGAATCTTGCCATATGCTTTTCTCTTATTGTATGTACAAACTAGTCAGGAAGTCCTTTCAATTTTTTCCTCCCAAAAGTCCAAGATAAGCTGTTTGTTTGTTCATACCTCTCCCTGACCCCTTTATAGAAAGATTTATAGCCCAGGCTGGCTGGCTAGTCTAAAACTATGTATCCAAATACAGCCTTGAATTTTTGATTGTCATGCCTCTACTTCCTACTTGTGGGGAATTAGAGGCATTAGTAGTCATACCCTTTTAAGGTTTTCACGTGTAAAAGATATTCAAAACAAGTTGTTAAAGTCAGTTGTTTCAAGATAAAACTTGCAGCAATGTAACTGTTTTGACACCTTCACTGTTTTATCTTGTGGTACCTGCTAGTTACTTGAAGTACAACTCTTCAAAAGCTACAACTAAGTTTAATATCCCTACTACTTTTTATTTAACATCTGATCATCTCAAATAAGTATTAATCACTGACTACATTTAAATACATATTTAAATATATGTAATTTTACCTGCCTGCTTAGAATAAAGTTATATTTAATTTCTTTTTTCCTATAAACTGCCATTATTTCATTTTTTAAAAATGTTATAGTTGGGCTGGAGAGATGGCTCAGCGGTTAAGAGTACCGAATATTCTTCCAAAGGTCCTGAGTTCAAATCCCAGAAATCACATGGTGGCTCACAACCATCGTAATGTGATATGATGCCCTCTTCTGGGGTGTCTGAAGACAGCTACAGTGTACTTACACATAATAAATAAATAAATAAATAAATAAATAAATAAATAAATAAATAAATCTTTTAAAAAAAAGTTATAGTTTATAAGAAAGTGAAAAAGGGATAGATTTTGTTTAGATTACTTAAAGCAAAGCCTGCACACTTGAGCATTGTGGCACATGCCTTTGATCCCAGCACATGGGAGGCTGAGGCAGGTGGATCTCTGTGAGTTCAAGGCCAGCCTGGTCTACACAGTGAGTTTGTTCCAAATCTGCCAGGACATCATAGTGACATCCTATTTAAAATCAAAAATAAAAACAAACAAAACCCCAACAACGACAAAGTTTGCCTTTTCTCAAATTTCATTCTCTGTATTCGCATCATAGGATATAAAAAAAACCCCACAATTTTACAAAATTACAAAAAATCTATTACATTTTAGAATGGCAATATCTAAAAATCTCTTAGGCATGGTATATGACTATAATCTCTGCAGGAATGAGGACGATGGTGAATTTGTGGGCTACATAGTAATATCTTATCTCAAAAATTCAAAATGAAAGCTAGCAGTGGTACAAACATGTAATCTTAGCACTTGGAAGTGGAGGCAAAAGAAACAGGAGGTAAAAGTCAGTTATCCTTAGCTACATTAGTGAGGTTTGAGGCCAGCCTAGGTTTCATAAGACCTTACCTCAAAAAAAAAAATCAGTGAAATATGTATTTTTATATAAACACACATACATATTGGTCCTTATCTGTCATTACACTTAAATGCTTAAAGCATACTTATTAAATCCTCTTCAATCCACCATCATCCACCATCATACCTTATCTCTTGTCACAGGTAAGGAAACCGAGATGCTTCAGATCCTAAAGCTGAACAGCAGTAGGAAAGAGGCACCTGACAGATTGCACACAGCATCTCTCAGGCTGCCCCAACAGCCTTACTTACACATTACTGATCATCAAAACTTCCAAGAGAAGTGCACGGTTGACCTAAGACCACGTACTCCTGTGATCTAAAATTACAAATGATCCTCACCCAATTTCTTCAACTATTCCTTAAGATTTATTGCTGACTATGCAACAATTATTCCATTGGAATTCCCCAGATGAAATTCCATGAAAATTCTTTCAAGAAATTAACGCCTCACTATTCTCGCACTTAGTGACTTATGCAAGAAAGACTCTACAGCCCCAGCACTGTAAGAAGTAAATTTAATTTCTATAACAAACTAAGATTATAGAGAATTGGATCCATAACTACTTACATGTTATATAGTTGTTTTGTTATTGTTGATTTTGTTTCTGGGCAGCTCTAGAGATGGAAGCACACTACCATTAAGGCCCAGCCTCCAAACCCACAGATACTTTAAATAACAGGTTTGAAAGCTACCTAATTATAACTACTATACTTATTAAATCCTACTATAAACCTTAGGATTTAATCTACATCTCTCAGTTTTTAGAGTTTATAAAATTAATTTTTACCTTTTGAGTACTGTACAGAGCCATATTGGGGCAGTCTTGCACTTGGTCAGAGTTTGACTTTGGTCAAGGTTAACTTCTCCCAGTTAGCCAGGATCCTGCTCCACCTAGGGTGGAGCGCTCGTACTAAAGGTTAAGTTCATTGTTCCTCCAGGTATAGGGATTCCTGAATTAAACAGGTGACCCACCCAGCTGCCGGAGCAGTCAAGACGAAGACCTCCAAGAGAAGCTAGACAACTTCCACCGGAACTCAGCCTGGAGTCTGGGGGGAAGGGTTTGCCCGAACTGTTAAAAGGTCTGGCGCCATTAAAGTTTACGGCTTTGATCAGTGAACATTGACTTGGCCGTACGTTCTTTTCGCCCCTCTTCCCTATAACCCCAAAATTCTCTCAACAGGTAACCCGGTTTACATGTGGCTGCGGGCAGCTACATATTTGGCGCCCAACGTGGGGCGACCTGGCACGAGAGAATTTCCTGAGGTAGCCCTATCCAGCGAAGCTTCGCAGAAAAGGTGAAAATTAATGGTATCCGCACGGTAAGCAACATAGAGGTCAAAACTAGCGCTAGTGAATTCGTGTCTATTGTTGTGAGTGCAGGAAGGGATACAGTTTTTCAAGCATACTGTGTGGACCCAGCACAGGGACTGCTTGGGTTGATAAGATAGGGAAATATGGGGAAGGAATTTGGTAGGCATTTGCCCAAAGCTCGTAAGAGCTGATTTCGGCGAAAAGAAAGGGGTTTTTAAAAATAGGCATATGTCCACAGCTTCTAAGAGCTGTTTAAAGAGGAAAATGGATGCATGCTTAACAAGCACGCTTAACTTTCTGTGTATCTTTCCGTGTTTGTCCCGGTGCACCGACTGTCTATGTGTATGTTTATGTCCTCTCTGTGTCTTTGTGTGAATGACTGTTTCATGTTAAAAAGAAAAAATTGGTAAAGATTACATCTGCTGGTAACCTCTTGAGCTAGCCACAGTTTGTGTGGGGATTGATTCAAAGCCACGCCGCGACAGCGCAGCTCACTCAAGAGGCAAACATGGCTGGGGAAAAAGCCGCTCTTAAAAGCCCAGAAACCTCGAGATTTGGGAAGACCTTGGTTTGGCTTGTGAAATTCATGTAGTCGCTTTATACTTGTTTCTAATTGGTTTTAATGATATAAGGCTTTACATTTCTTGACTAAAGAGTTATAAATTAATTGGTTATTATGTAAAAGGTATAGTGTTATTAAGAAAAGGTTAGTTTAAAACTGGTGATTCAGTGTTAGAGCTATCTTAACTAACTACACGTGGCCTAACGCCACTCATGCCTTGTTCTTGTTTATAATTGGATTTAAAGGTATATTTTGCATGACTTGACTATAGAGTATTGGCTTAAGTCACTGGACATGATTTAAAAGGTATAATGCTATTAACAAATGTTAGGTGAAAGCTGGTAGTTTAGGGTAGTCGCCATTTTTAAACAAACACGTGGCATGACGATTAAGGCTGGTAGTTTAGGGTAGTCGCCATTTTGAACACCACGTGGCATGACGCAATCCAGGAAATACAGGCCTTTGGGACGCTCCTAAATTGGCATGGTGTTTCATGTGAATCTTGGCCTGGAGATTAGACTTAATGAAGATTAAGATTTAAAATATTGTCTCTTTAATAAGTTACACTGTTATACACTTGAACATAAGAACTGGCATACAAACCTTGTGCTGTAAATATGTGTTTGCCATTAATTTTAAAGAAAATAGATTGTTTAAAATTGAGATTTGCTTCCAAAATTACAATTGTGCTCTAATATTGCAAGAAAACATTGAGTTACAATAAAAATCAGTGTGTCATTGGCTACAGTTTTCAGTTTGCAGGCTCGTAATTGTTAACATTTTGTAATTAAGATAATTTTGAGAGTGATACAGCTATGGGTTTTAGAGGCCCATTGCCACTTTTCCACAAGTTTATAGGCTACAATGGTAGGAGCAAAATTTAACCCTCCAAGATTAAAAAGGATATCTCTGTAGAAATGTATTTGATATCAAGTAGGTTCCTTTGACCATGAAATTACAGGTTTCTTTTGTTTAATCCTGTCTTAGTTAAAAGGCTCAGGTCTAGTCCTTGCCAAGGACTAAAGGTAGATCCTAGGGCAGATAAAAAAAAAAATGTGTTTTGTCTCTTTCAATACTAGAAGTTAAGATCTTAAAATTTTCAGTGTATAATGTTCATAGAATGTTTGTTACAGGCCCTTGCTCCTATAGACTTTTAGAATTTTTAGGTAAATGGCTTTCAAAAGTTGTTAGGATATATTAATTGGCTTTATCTTATTTACCTCATTTTAAGCTTGCCACAGAAGGTCTTAAACCTCTGTTTTCAAGGTAGGAAACGTTTGTTCCTTGCTTCAAGCAACAATCAAATTTATTATTAATGGTTGGTCTATTACATGGCAAGCATTTTTAGGCAAAATTAATAACTGTTATCCAAAAGATAATTTGTACTATCAGATCACATGTTTATTCCTTTAAGTTTCTCCCTGCTTCAACACAGATACCTGAATTGGGTGCTATAGCAGCTATTTTTAAGATGTTAAAGGTCAAGCTTTTAATAATAGTAGATATACATAGCTCATGGTTTATAATTGCTTAAAATTGGTCCATTTTTAATACTGCTAATTCTTAATTTCTACAGTATATACAAATGTGATTCAAATTTCTAAGAACAAAGGATATGTTCCCTAAATGACTGTCCTTTAGGTATTTGAAATAATTTTATATTTTGTGCACATCAAATTATAAAGATTTGTTCTTGATGTCCTCAATTTCTACCTCTACCACGTAATGGTGTTAATCCTAGAGGACTTAGTTATTACAGATAAATGATATTCATATTTCTAATTTAAAAGATTAAAAAAATATGTACATGTGACTAATGATTCATTTTTAGGCTGTCTAGTTGCAACTGCTCTAACAGAAAAAGCAACTATATTTTATATAATTACATAGTTATTGCCTATGTTATGGTTTATACTTTGTGTTCCAACTTAAATTAATAAAACAATATCTTCTTGGAAGAAAGAAGAGAGGGGAAATTGTGTCCCTGTGCATATAATTTAAATTATGCTTGCATGTTTTTAAAAAAAATTTTAAAATTTGGATGTCAAGAAACTCCTTGCTAAATGTATATGACATCTTGTAATTAGACATATTGATGTCTAGGTGAAATGAAGGAATTCACTTACTAACATATGCCATGATCCTGATTTAATATTGGGGGAGAAGGCATGTCCTCTGTTTTTTCCACAGAATGCTGCAGAAGATATGCTGACTGTGCTTGCTGAATGCCCAGACCATGGTAACATAAGAGCTATATTGGGTATATGTTCTTGACTTACCTCAATTGTTAAATGTCCCAGGTTAGATAAATTGCCTAGCTTCAAGCTTTTAGACTTTGTGGGACAGAACATGGAGACTGTTAAGCTAGCTTAGGAAAAATTAATCTAAAGAAGAGTTAAAATGACTCTTCTCCTTATTGTGTTCAGCTGACTCAACCATAGAATGGTCTAGAAATAATTCCAATATTGAAGATTCCAATTTTGAGGATGGCTAACAATCTTCAGCCAGCTGTGTTAATTTAACATATAGTCTCCACTTTTCCTGAGAAGTAACAGCATATCTCTTGATACACAAGGCTACCTCTCCCATCTCAGAGGCCAAGCCTTGGGTCCTTAAAGTTGTTAATTTACAACTGAATTGGATACTTCTGGGACAAGTTAATCCTATTCCACCTTTAACTCTTGACCTTGTCTGTTAAGCAGACTGGCTGTCTCCACCCAGGCTCACCTGGATGGAGAGATTACATGTCTGTTAAAGACACTTGCAGACCCCCCTGGCTTCAAAACTTACACAAGTGGATCTCCAAAGAGGGAGCCACATAGAACTCAGATCTATGTGTGTTTGTTTTTGAACAAACATGGGTACCAGCGAGACGTGCGAGGCAAAGCACTGCATGGGGAGGTGAATTTCTGCTTCTGAGTCCCCAGGAAGTACACCTAATTGCATAGGGGTTAACGTCGAGAGGCTGTCCTTAAAATAATAAGGGAGCCTATTACCCCTCCTCTGAAAAAGACGTTATACAATATTTAAGAGGAATTACGGTCAATGCTTCCCCTCCTGGTTAAGGCCCGCCTTCTTATGAAGGATATTTATCCACTTGTTTTCTACCTCCTCGTGTTCAAATTAATAAAAAAAGGGAGGACATGTACAGAGCCATATTGGGGCAGTCTTGCACTTGGTCAGAGTTTGACTTTGGTCAAGGTTAACTTCTCCCAGTTAGCCAGGATCCTGCTCCACCTAGGGTGGAGCGCTCGTACTAAAGGTTAAGTTCATTGTTCCTCCAGGTATAGGGATTCCTGAATTAAACAGGTGACCCACCCAGCTGCCGGAGCAGTCAAGACGAAGACCTCCAAGAGAAGCTAGACAACTTCCACCGGAACTCAGCCTGGAGTCTGGGGGGAAGGGTTTGCCCGAACTGTTAAAAGGTCTGGCGCCATTAAAGTTTACGGCTTTGATCAGTGAACATTGACTTGGCCGTACGTTCTTTTTGCCCCTCTTCCCTATAACCCCAAAATTCTCTCAACAGGTAACCCAGTTTACATGTGGCTGCGGGCAGCTACAGAGTACCAGGTATCTATTGAGTGCCTATTGAGTACCAGGTACTATACAATAATCAACATGTGACTGAATTATTCTATGAGAAGTACTATTTTTCTTACATTACACATGAGAGGAAGTTTAGAGACTGAGTTGTCTGACAGAACACGGCTAATGCTAGAAAATGACCACCCATGTGCTGGATCCCAGGGAGCCTCCTTATAGCATCCCACTATGTGTCCTGGTGTCAATGCTGTCCATGGGAAAGAGAGAGAACGGCTTAACTCAATTTTGCTAGTTTTACTGTGGTTCAATTAAGTTTAGTTTTTGAGACTGGGTCTTTAGCTACCCTTAGCTGCACTAGCACTTGCTATGTAGAATAGGATGGCCTCAAACACAGAGATTCACCTACCTGCCTTCTCAGTGTTAGGATTAAGAGCATCTGGCAGTTTTACTGTGGTTAAGACAAGGACAGCAAAAGGAAAGGTGAGCTTGTATGTGTACCTGAAATTTGTTTTATTTTCAATGCTGAGGATGGAGTCCAGGGCCTTCCTCATCCTGAACAAAAATTCTTTACCACTGTGGCTGGCAAGAAGACTCAGCAAGTAGAACGTGTTGATCCAATCTTGACAATGAGAATTCAAATCATGGAACCCACATGGTGGATGGAAAGACCTGACTCCCACAAACTGTCCTCTGACCTCCAGGTTTACAAGCCTATACATGCACACATAGGTAAATAAACTTAGCTGTCTTGAACATGTACATGCCCCGAGTTCAATTCCCAGAAGTCACAGGACAAGAGACGGGACTCCCATGTGTTGCCAAGTGTTCCAATCTACATGTGGGCTACAGACCACACCCATACATACATACATACATATGTGCAAAATAAATGCAAACGGATTTTTTTTTTTTAAGAAGCTGGAGTCTCACTATGTTCTTAGGCTGGTTCTAAACTCCTGCTTTCAAGGGATCTTCCTACTTCAATCTCCTAAGAAGCTGGAATTACAGTGTCACTACCATGCTCAGCTTAAGAAATATCTTTGATATGGTCATTAAATGATATGGTCTTTCTTTTTATGATTTCATTTCTCAATGCTACAAAGAATGATTAGCTGTAGTCCACCCATGACAATCTGGTGGAAGCTATCTAGATGCTTAAAGTTTACCATAAAGAAGGGGTAAGAAAAGGAGCCAGCAAAGAAAAAGAAATAAGAATAAAGACTGAGTAGAAAGAGATGGGAAAAGACAAAGAGATGGGGAAAATGTCACAGACATAAAATTAAAAATATAAACAAAATGCATTTGAGCATATTAATTATGCTTACGGCTTTATTGCCAATGTGGTTATGATGTATTTAATGTTCATTATCTTCCAATAAATACTTACACATTGCTTACAAAGCAACAAAAAAATTTCTAAGGCTTATGTTAATGTTTTGCTATTTATGTTTAGCACTGAGGATCAAATTCAGGATTTCTCATATGCTAGGCAGGCATGTATCACCGAGTTACATTCCCAGCCCTATGCTTAATTTTTCTTTCTTTTTATGAGACATGGTCTCATTAAGCAGCCTTAAACTCACAATCCACCTGCTTCAGATTTCAAAGTGCCTCAGATTTTAAGTATATGCCCTATCTTTAATTTTTTGAAAGCTATTTAATCAATTTATAACTGTATTAGTAAGCATATAATAAAAATAATTTCTGGCTGGGTGTGGTAGCCTCTGTCTTTAATCCCAGCACTACAGAGGCAGACACAGTTATATCTCTATGAATTCTAGGCTAGCCTGGTTTACATAATGAGTTTCAAAACATCCAGGGCTATATACATTGAGATCCTACCTAAAAAATGTAAATAAGTAAAAGTTTCTAATAAGACACAATTTACACTTATCTACAAACATTCAAAGTTTTAGTATAATAATAAGATCAGGGAATTTATATTTTCAGATTATGTACACTGCTTAAACATGAGCTTCAGGAACCTCTGATCTTAGCCCTCAGAGGCAGGCAAATCTCTGTGAGTCTGAGGCCAGCTTGATCTATAGAGTGAATTCCTGGACAGCCAAATCAAAAACAAAACAAAACAAAAAAACAGCAAAAAACAGTGGCTGGAGAGATGGCTCAGTGTGTGGAGTTCAATTCCCAGCAATCACATAATGGCTCACAACCATCTATAATGGAATCTGATGACCTCTTAGGTATATAAGCAGAAAGAGCACTCAAATACATAAAATGAATAAATAAATCTTAAAACAAAAAAGCAAAAAACAAAACCATGAGCTTAAGGTACAACGAAATGATACTATTTTTTCTTTTTGTTTTTGTTCTTTTAAAACTCAGCATTTGGGAAGGCAGAAGGATCATCAGTTTGAGATTAGTCTTGGCTACATATCATGATTAATAATACAAATACAAACAATATGATGAGTATGAATATAACAAACTAGAAAACATCCATACTAGGGATGCAGCTAGTTGACTAAGTGGTTACATGGATAAACAAAACTCTGACTATATCCCTAGAACTACAAATACTAGGTGTGGTGATGCATACCTGTAATCTCAGCATTTGGAAATAGAGTCAAAAGTTCAAGAGTTCAAGGTCAACCTCAGTTACACAGTGAGTTTTATGATCAACTTAATCTATAGAAAATTTGTCTTGGGGGCTGGAGAGATGTTTCAGCAGTTAAGAGCACTGACTGCTCTTCCAGAGGTCCGGAGTTCAACTCCCAGCAACCACATGGTGGCTCACAACCATCTGTAATGAGATCTGACACCCTCTTCTGGTGTATCTGAAGACAGCTACAGTGTACTTACATATAATAAATAAATCCTTAAAAAAAAAAAAAAGCTGGCGGTGGTGGCACACGCCTGTAATCCCAGCACTCTGGGAGGCAGAGGCAGGTGGATTTCTGAGTTCGAGGCCAGCCTGGTCTACAGAGTGAGTTCCAGGATAGCTAGGGCTACACAGAGAAACCCTGTCTCGAAAAACCAAAAATCCAAAGCACCAAAAATAAATAAATAAAAAAGAAAATTTGTCTCAAAAACATCCATCATCACATGAAAAAAACACCCTACCATATAGTACTGTATGATCTAGCTACACATATCCTGGGCAAATATTCAAAAGATTCTAAGTAAACATAATCCAGAGATACTTTCTTGTGCTCACTGCTGTAATATTCACAGTAAATTAAGAAACAGAACCAAACTAGATGTCTATCAAACTAAAAACGAATAAAGAAAATGTATATACATACAACAAGATTTTATTTAGCAGTAAACAGAAGCCAACATTTTGACATTTACAAGAGAATGGATAGAACTAGAGATTTTTATGGTAAGTGAAATAAGTCAGAATCAAAAGGATATAAATGGCTTTTTTTCCCCTTACATGTGGGCTCTAGATTTAAATTCTGTATATGCAGGACATGAAAGTAGAAGGGACTATGAAAGAAAAAAATCTACAGGCAGGATAAGAGAGGGGAACAAGAGGCTAATGTAATATATTCAATGAAAAAAAAGGGGTGAGCTTTTGTGGGGTGGAACCAGTACAGAAAAGGGGGAAAGACAGGGGAGGGCAGTTGAAGAATAAAACCCAAGTATAGTGATACCTGTGTATAAAGCTTTAATAGTGAATCCCATTTCTTTATATGTTAGCCAAACAATTAAAAAAGACTTCTAAATTCTTCACATTCTCACCAATATCTACTACCTCTTTTCTGTATGTATGTTTTTAGATAGCAACCACCCTAAAGGCTTACGTGGTATACATGGTATAATTAGGACACAGAGTATTTGGGGAGTGTGGTGGATTGTATATGCTTGGTCTAGGGAGTGGAACTATTAGGTGTGACCTTGTTGGAGTATATATGGCCTTTGTGGGAGAAAGTGTGTTGCTGTGGGCGTGTACTTTAAGACCCTGGTCCTAGCTGCCTGGAAGACAATCTTCTCCTATTGGTCTCCAGATGAAAATGTAGAACTCTCAGCACCTCTGGCACCATGTCTGCTTGCACGCTTCTATGCTCCTGCCAGCCTGGTCTATACAGTGAGTTCCAGGACAGCTAGTTCTACAAAGAAAGACCCTGTCTGTCTCTGTCTCTTACACACACACACACACACACACACACACACACACACACACACACACACAGAGAGAGAGAGAGAGAGAGAGAGAGAGAGAAGAAAAAAATTCAAAGTTGGAACTGTAATCCCAACACTTGAGAGCCAGAGGCAGGAGACTTGGACACAAATTTCAGGCCAATTTGATCTACATAGTGAGTTCCAATTCTTCCAGTGCAGCACAGCAGACTAAATTTCAAAACATAAAGATGTGATATACATTTTTAATCCTGGCACTCGAGGCAGATACAGGCAGATATCTGTAAGTCTGAGTCCTGTTTGGTCTATATAACAAGTTCTAGACCAACTGGGACTACACAATGAGACCTTCCCTGTCTCAAAAATGGATGAGGGAAGACTGCAGAGAAAAGAATTAGCAACTATGGCCGGATGGTGGTGGTGCAGGCCTTTAGTCCTAGCACTTGGGAGGCAGAGGCAGAGGCAGGCAGATTTCTGAGTTTGAGGCCATCCTGGTCTACAAAGTGAGTTCCAAGACAGTCAGGGCTACACAGAGAAACCCTGTCTCGAAAAAACAACAACAACAACAACATCAAAAAGAATTAGCAATTACAGAGAGATGTGGCCAAGAGAGTGTAGTCTCTAATACAGAGATTCTCAAACCATGGTCTAGTGGCCAAGAGCATGAAGATCTTCTGGTAATTTGTTTAAAATGAACATTTTGGAATCCTGAGCAAGAGTTCGATTGGAAAGTCCTAACAGTACAACTCTGATAAACTCTCGAAGGGATTCTGATGCACACTACAAAGTTAAGAGTCACTAGGCAAGGCCATCAGAGAACTAGAATTACATCTAATTAAAGGACCTTGTATGCTAATATTACATTAGGAGAAAGAACAGATAAAAGTCCTCAGCTTCTATGGCCCTGTTCCTCTTAATTATCACTGCTCTTAAGAACTGAAAAATAAATTCTTTTAAGCTCTCCATAGAATATTGACAAAATATTGGGCATACCCAAGAAACATGCCCAATATTTTGATTTGTTTGCTTGCTTGCTTGTTTGCTTTTTGGTGATGAGTACAAAAGCCAAGGCCTTGCACATGCTAACTATATTCCTTTTGTTTTGTTTTGTTTCAAGACAGGGTTTCTCTGTGTAGACCTGGTTGTCCATAAACTCACTCTATAGACCTATTACAGCAAGGACTGGGATTTACTTCTCTCTTTTCCTAGAAACAATTCTAAGATTATTTACTTGAAACAAGTCTTAGTCTAGGATTTTTTCAACACCAAATTGTGTCCTAAATCTTTTTTTGTTTTGTTTGTTGTTGGTTTTTTTATTTTTGTTTGTTTGTTTTTCGAGACAGGGTTTCTCTGTATAGTCCTGGCTGTCCTAGAACTCACTCTGTATACCAGGCTGGCCTCGAACTCAGAAATCCGCCTGCCTCTGCCTCCCAGAGTGCTGGAATTAAAGGCGTGAGCCACAACTGCTCTGCTAGTGTCCTAAATCTTAATCGGAGCATTTCCAATTACAAATGCTCAGGGCAAACTCCCTCTAATCATAGTTAAGGTTGAAAAGTAAAAGTCCTTTGACCATTTCTCATGGCTAGGCAATTTTTTTTCTTGTATTTTTGGAAGCAAGCTTAGAACCTTAGGGGATGGTTTTAATTTTAGGCAGGTCAATCTCTGGTCTTTCTAAATACATTATAACAGCTCCTTTTTGTTGCTTGTGAGTTCTATGCATTATCTCCCTCCAGACAGTAGGCTTGCTACTCAGCTGACTTCAAACTCATTTAGTAGCCAGACTGTCTCTGATGTCCTAATCCTCCTAGTTCAGCCTCTCTATTTCTAGGCATTCACCTCCACATCTGCCTCCCACTCACATCTCTTAAAAATGTAAGAGTCATGTGGAACCAGGAGATGCCGTAAGGCAGCAGGTGCTTGGTGCTTTAATAGTCATTTGAGTATTCTCTTGACCTTTTAGAAATGTATTTTTTAAATGTGTATTTGTGCTATATCTATGTGGTGGTTTACATATGCTTGGCCTATAGGGAGTAAAACTACTGGGAGGTATGGCTTTTTTGGAGGAAGTGTATTATTGTGGAGGCAGGCTTTGAGACCCTCCTCCAAGCTGCAAGTGAGCCAGTCTTCTGCTTCTTTTGGATGAAGAGATAGAACTCCAACTATTCCAGCACCATGTCTGCCTGGACCCTGCCATGCTTCCCGCCATGATAACGGACTGAAGCTCAGAGCTACTACACTAGCCCCAATTAAATGTCCTTTATAAGAGTTGCCTTGGTCATGGTGTCTCTTTACAGCAATGGAAACCATAACTAAGATAGTTTACCTGTATGGATGTAAGCTATGAGTGTGTCTGGTGCCTACAGAGGTCAGAAAGAGGGGGTCAAATCCCCTGGCATTGGAGTTACAGATGATTGTGAATCAACATGTGATACTGGGAACTGAACATGAGTCCTCTGCAAGAGCAGAAAATTTCTTAACCACTGAACCATTGCTCCAGACCCCTTTTAAAAAACAAGCAAAAATGTTGGCCTCACACTTAATCATCCTGCCTTCACCGACCAGATACTCAGATTACAGAAGTATACCAATAAGAAGGAAGTTTATCATTATCATTGTAAGGGATTTTCCATATGACTGGAAATAAACTGTACCTCTTCTTAACATAATAAATGTTAGAGGGTACTATGGCAGAAACTTGATAATTATTATGCCCTATCTACACTCCCATCTTCTCATTCTTTTCTGTTTTCATTATTTTTAAATTTCATTTCTAAGATGTTTCCTAATTTACCTAATAGCTACCATGAAGCATTAATTTCTAGTATATCCCTTTCTAAGATCCCTCAACTTCTCAATATGCCATTTTGAAAAACTGGCTTTATACCTGGGTGGTGGTGGTGGTGGTGGTGGTGGTGGTGGTGGTGGTGTACACCTTTAATCCTAGTATTTGGGAAACAGAGGCAGGCAAATCTTTGTGAGTTCAAGGCCAGCCTGGTCTAAAAAGTGAGTTCCAGGATAGCCAGGGCTACTCAGAGAAACTCCATCTAGAAAAAGCAAAACAAAACACACAGAGAGAGAGAGAGAGAGAGAGAGAGAGAGAGAGAGAGAGAGAGAGAGAGAGAGAGAGAGAAAAGAAAAATTGGCTTCATAATAAACTTACCCTCATAATAAAAATTTTATTTTATTATTAGATAAAATCTGATACATTTATAGACAAACTGAAGAACAGAAAAAATGATTTATATTAGAGTAATGAAATCCTTATTTTCCTTTAATTTTTTCATTATTTTATTATATTATTTGTGCAACAATTTTTCATACAAATATACAACTTAACTCTACCCTTATTACATTCTCTCTCCTATGATTGTTTCAGGATATGTGTAAATTATTACTGATATTAAAAAAACTTAAGAAACAGTCATTGTATTTGGGTAGGGATAGTGCAGGCCTTTATTGCAGTACTTCAGAGGCAGGTGGATTTCTGAGTTCAAGAACATCCTGGTCTATAAAGTGAGTTCCAGGACAGCCAGGGCTACACAGAGAAATCCTGTCTTGAAAAAATATAAATATTAAAATTAAAAATCAAAAGGAAGGAAGGAAGGAAGGAAGGAAGGAAACAATCATTGTAAAGTGTATCATATGACAGTTTTATTTTAAAGCTACATACATCTCACTCTTCATGGTCTATCGAAAATTACTCAAATATATTTTATGACCTAAACCAATGTAATTCCAATATTACATTGTACCAATACGAGGAAGTGGGCTGGAATCACTAACAAGTAAATGACTATTATTTCAACATATCCCAGAGAGAAATAATAATGGTTTCACAAGATCAAGGTAGGAGAAAAATGCTGACTCACAGAATGATTGGAATAGAAAAACAATGGGCAGCAAATCCATAGAAGTAGGAACATCAGAACATACACGCCTCATTTCTTTGTTGGTAACATAAGAATGACTACAAAACAAATCTAATCAGAGATGTGGGCCTATCCACCAAGAGTTCTTTACCCTTTTCCCTGTTCCTTCTGTAAAACAGCTTCAAGGTAGCATATGAAAAGGTGAAGCTTATTAAATAAAATCAGTTAGACAGAAAATATCTATAACGTAAGAGACCTCTCCTTTGACCCACACAGAGTTGAAGGAGTTGCTACTTGTGCACTCTCATTAAACTGACGACCTTGAAGACAGCTTCAATTTTTAACAGTGAATACAACCAGAAACTTTTCCTTTCTTTCCCTGTAACAGCTTCAACATGACTTTTTAGTCTACATGCAGTACTAATGACAGTAATATGGAGGCTAGGACTTTAGCTCTATTGGTAGAGTGCTTGTATAGTATGCATGAAGTCCTGGATTCAATCCCTAGTAGATATCTAGGCCAGTCAGGGCTACAGCTGCCAATCTAGATCACCAGGATCACGAGTTGAAAAGTGCGACTAAAAATCAGGTGAAAAGCTAGTTTGAGAGAAGCAAAGAGAAAAGCCGCCAGTAACCTGCAATGCCACCACATGAGAATCAGAGCAGCAGCAGGGTACACACGTACCAGCTTTGGAATCAGTCCTCAGCAACAAAGGATAAAAATATCAGTTAGATTTCAAAATCTTAAAAGCACTGAGTAAATAAACAAAATGACTAAGTGGGAGCTGGCAAGACCACTCATTGTTAGATAAATTGCCACACAAACCTATCAGAGTTCAATCATTGGAACCCACAAAAAAATGGAAGGAACGAAGTGACTCTCAAAAGTTGTCTTCTAACCTATATATGAATACTGTAGTCATGTGTCAGTATCTACACACACACACACAAACAGAGAGAGAGACAGAGACTGGGGGGGGGGGGAACTGAGTAAAATAGATGCTTCTTACAGCAATCAAAGTTAGGAAAGGAAAAACAGCTGGACCAACACAACAAGCATAGCAAATAAAACCCAAACCTATTTTAGCATTGCTTTGGGAAACATTATTTAAAACCAATCCCACTCTAGTAAGTTTGCTCTCAAGTTTAGCACCCAGGAGAGTCCCATGACCCTCTGCCAAATTCCTTGAACACAGAATTATAGTATGGTGGCAGCTGTGGAAGTGGCTCAGGATAAATGTCTGAGTGATGAAGCACGAGGACCTGAGTTTAATCTCAGGCACTCAGTAAAGTGACAGGCATGGTGGACACACAGCTATAAGTCAAGCACAGAGCAGATAAGTCATTAGGGCTGCTTGGACAGTAAATCTAGCCTAATAAAGTGGTAAGCTCAGGTCTCAGAGAGAGACACTGTCTCTTAAGCAACAGTAAGAGAGGGGAAAGATGGCTCAGTTAAGAACAGAGGGACTGAGTTCAGTTATTAACACCCACATCACACAGCTCACAGATGCCTGTTATTCCATCTGTAAGGGAATCTGACATCTCTGGGCTACAAGGTCATCTGTACTCATTTATACAATACCACAAACATACAAGAAATTAAAACAATCTGGACATGATAGCTCATGCTTTTAAGCCCAGCAGGGGCAGGTGGGTCTATTTGAGTTCAATGTCAACTTGATGAACAAAGTGAGTCCTAGACCAAGGGCTATATATTAAGACCCTATCTCAAATGAACAAGCACATAATCAAACAAACCTTTGAGGATAAAGAGGTGGCTGAGGCATTAATAGCAATAACTGCTCTTCCAGAGGACCCAGCTTTGATTTCCAGCACTCACTTTGTGGCTTACTACCTTCATTTCCAGGGGTTCTAGCTACCTCTTCTAACCCTCGTGGGCACCACATACATATATGATATATATACATGCATACAAGTAAAACATTCATACAAATAAAATCAAATAAGTGTAAAAGAAATTAAGGAGTGCCAGCCTCGATGGTATATACCTTTAATCCCAGCACTTAAGAGGGGTAGGCAGGCCAGCCAAGGCTACACATTGAGACCCTGTTTAAATAACTAAAATAAATTAAGAATACCATGCATACTCATATTGCATAGGACCCCAGTTCAGTTCCCAGCACCCACACTGGGCAGCTTACAACTACCCATACCACCTCCTTCAGAGGGATCCAACATCCTATTTTGGCCTCTGATGGCATATATGCACACACACACACACACACACACACACACACACACACACACACAAATATAAGTAATAAATCTTGGGCTAGAGAAATAGCTCAGTGATTAAGAACATTTGTTATGCCAGGCAGTGGTGGTGCACGCCTTTAATCCCAGCACTTGGGAGGCAGAGGCAGGTGGATTTCTGAGTTCTAGGCTAGCCTGGTCTACAGAGTGAGTTCCAGGACAGCCAGGGCTACAGAGAGAAACCCTGTCTCAAAAAACAAAAGAAAACAAACAAAAAAACCCAACAACAATTACAAAATGCTACAAATAAAAAAAACCCCACAAAATATCAAACTATTAGATTCCTCTATATAAATACAAGTATTTATACTTTGTTATAAAGTTTTAAAACACTGGCACATTTGGTAGGGACTATGTTTTAGTTTTGTTAAGTCTTGGCAAGTTGAATATTGCTGTTTATAATAGTTGAATGTTACTATTTAAATTAAAAATCATATTTTCAAAGAAAAACACCCAAGAGTTCAATGGAAAAAAAGTAGTGAGGCTAGGGAGATCAGTTAACACAGAATGCATACTCTGAAAACACGAGGATGCGAATTCAAATCCTAAGAACCCACCTAAAAGGAGCCAGGCATGGCTGTGCTTGCCTGCAGCCCAGCATTGGACAGCAGAGAGGTGGGTCCTCAGAACTCACTGGTCAGACAGCCTTGCTAAAAGACCAAGCTTCCAGTTTAGTGAAAGAGCCAGTCAGTAAGGTAGAGGGCCAGAGGAAGATACTTGGCATCTTCTTGTGGCCTCCACATGCATAGGTACACCCCTCACACACACACATTTATAAAGAGGCATGCCAAGCACACCTGCATACACATGTAGGTACAGCTTTTATATACACATAAAATAGAAAAAATACACATTATGTCAAAAGTAATACTACTTTACCTACAGAGCTAGTTGCAGGACATTACATAACATTACAACTAAGTTACATTAAATTCAGAATATTATAAAAACAATCATGTATGTTATATATGCTATAGTTAGTGAAAAATTAAATTCTATGAAGCCCTGTTTCTAGGACTGGAACTTAACTATTTCATGACTAAATTATCCATGTATTATGTCCCTTTTTATAAAGCACACCAGAGAGGTGTACTACTCTCTTCTGGTCATTCCAGTTAAAGTACAACAAAATATGCCCATTTCTGTGACTGGTAATCCTACAAGTGGGATCTTCTAATAATATAAGGAAGACACTTTGAGTATTAAAAACTAAGTACAGTTAGTGTTTGGCTCTCTCCAAATAAAAATGTATTTGACGAATCTGAATAATCTGCAATATCCTTAAATAATTCAGTATGAAAAGAAAATCAATGCAATAAATCAAGAGTTGAATACAAAAGAATGTCTCATGAAGAGGAACACAGAATGTTAAAGAATAAGGACTAAAGATTCTGAATTCTAAACACAGGTAAGCCCCTGACCCAATCAACATTTCTCAATCATAAATTAGTAGGAATATTCAAATATAAGTTATAAAATGCTTGAAAAAAACCTTTAAAAGTTTTGTTATTTTTTTTAATTAAAGAGAAAAAATTCATTGTCCTAACCTGTTCCACACAAATCCCAATGGCCTTGAAATCAGTACTGGTAAGTGTGGCAACTTAGATTGAAAGTATACGCAGTAATGCAAGGCAGTATTTCAAGGACTGAGTTAGTTTACTCACAGCTGAGTACATAAAGACATTTATGCTGTCAGTACTGTCCTAACAAGAAGCTACATTTAAGGCACAGCACAGCCTTGCTGGTGAGAAGGTCAAAACTTCAAGACCAAAGGAAACTTAACTACACAAAATGCAGTAAAAATGAGGTATTCTTTATCAGTTTGAGTGTGTGTGTGTCTTTCTCTTTCTCTCCCTAACCCCCTACCCCCCTCTGTCTCTTGTAACTTTTCCATTTATCCTTTTCTGTATCTAAGGAAAAATTTTCAAAATAGGGTTTAATAATCACATTCAATAAATTATTTTAAAATATGCCTTGGAAGTACATTCTATATATACTGATATAATAACTATTAAGGATACAAAAGAGACTAGAGATAAATAAATCAGCCAGGAAGAAGGGATGGAGGGAGTTTAGCTAGAGCCACAGAATTGTAATTTTAGTGACACATTTAAGAAATAGTGAGAAAATAAAAGTCTGGGCGATTAAAAATTGGGAAGTTTAGGAGCCTGAAATGGGGAGGGGATGGAATACACACTCTTAGAGAGGACAGGTACAAACTTCAGAAGTAAAAAAAAAAAAAAAAACTATTAAGGAGAATATTAAGGAGAAGAGGGAATATACAAAATATAACTGCAGAAAAAATTGCAAGAGACAGAAACCAAAAATTATAAAACTGAAAAAATGAAAGCTAAACAGAAGCCATCCCTTACAAAATACTTTCAGTTTTTAGTTTTATAAACTGCACTAATTTGTGTGTATGCGCGTGAGTGCACACATGCCACAGCACACATGTGGAGGTCAGAGAACAACTTGTTAGAACTGGTACTCTCCTGTGGGTCCCAGAGATTGAATTCAGATTGCTAGGTCTGAAGCAAGCACCTTTACCTGCTAAGCCATCTCACCAGCCCATAATTACACATTTTTAAATAGTACACACAAGGTATCCTTAAGAGATGATAGGCTGGGCTGGAGAAATGACTCAGCGGTTAGGAGCACTGACTGCTCTTCCAGAGGTCCTGAGTTCAATTCCCAACAACCACTTGGTGGCTCACAACCATCTATAATGGGATCCAATGCCCTCTTCTGGTGTGTCTGAAGACAGCGACAGTATTCTCACATACATGAAATAAGTCAATCTTTAAAAAAAAAAAGAGAGAGAAAGAGATGATAGGTCACGAAGCACAATATATTTTATAAGACAAATCATACAAAATATTCTTTACAATCACAATGGAATGAAATTAGACTGCGGGGCGGTGGTGGCGCATGCCTTTAGTCCCAGCACTTGGGAGGCAGAGGCAAGTACATTTCTGAGTTCGAGGCCAGCCTGGTCTACAGAGTGAGTTCCAGGATAGCCAGGGCTATACAGAGAAACCCTGTCTCAAAAAAACCAAAATCAAACAAACAAACAAAAAACAACGAAATTAACAATTAGTAAATCAAAAACAGAATTCATAAATACATAAAAGCTAAAGGACACATTCGTGACTTAACAGTTCCAAGAAGAAATTGCAAGAAGGAAATGAGACAATTTCCACTCAAGAGCCTGAGGTTGGAGAAATATTCAAGGTCACCAGGGTCTGCCTACTGTCTTTAGGAGGCAGGGAGGAATCAGACAATCTATGAGTTCAAAATCATCTCAAACCCCTCAACTACATAACCTGGGGATACCAAAGACTATGTCTCAAAAACAAGAAAAAAGAAAAGAACCAGGACCACCCAGCTTTTGCAAATACATTTCATGCAAAATAAACTGGGTTTGGGAATTAGAGCTTGTATCTGTTACTATAAAGCCTTGGGCAGAAGACTGGCTTAGCAGAGAAACAACTCTGGAAAGCTGTCCTCTGACCTTCATACACATTTTGTGACATGCGCATGCAAGTGTGCTTGTACATGTACAGGCACGCACACACGCATACACATACACACACACACACACACACACACACCATAAATGTGATAAAAAAAAAACATTTTAGATATTTGCTCCCCAAAAGAATTTGTATTTATAATAAATTTCCAGTTGATGCTGCTAGTCCAGAAATGGTAGCTGCAGGGGATATTTAATCCTAGCAATTGTGGAAGCATAGACAGTGGTCTCTTGTGAGTTTGAGGCCAGCTTGATCTACATAGCAAGTACCAGACCAGCCAGGGCTACAGTAAAACTCAGTCTCAAACAAAACAAAACTCAAGCAACTATGTTGGCCTTAGGATCAATACATTTTAAGAGAGAGATGTATCTTTTACAAATACAATAGGATGAAATTAGATGATAGCAAACAAATGAAAAGGCAAATACATAGAAGCCTGTAATTCCAAGAAGAAATTGTAGGGTAGAAATTAAGACAATTATCACTTAGCAGGCTGGGATGAAAAACAGCTCAAGGCCACCAGCACCACTTAAAAACAAAAGCAAAAAGGGAGACCCTAGCTGGCCTGCGGTGGCATACAACATTAATCCCAGCACTTAGGGGAGAGAGGCAGGTGAATCTGAGTTTGAGGGCAAGTATCTACGCAGAGAGTTCTAAGAGAGTAGTGTTATATCAGAAACCGTCTTGAACCACACACATACACCCCAAACCCAGACTTTACTCTGCCACCCTATATTTACTTCTCTTTATATTATAATTTTTTATTTTGTTGTTATGGTTTTTACCAAATTAGTCTTAGAATGTGCCCTCTTCTTGCCTGTTTGCTTACCAAATCAAATCATAGCCATCTAGCCAGATGGTAGCTGGCACATAATTTTAATCTCAGCACTCTACAAGTTCAAGACCAGCCTGATCTACAGAGTGAATTCCAGGACAGCCAAAGCTACACAGAAAACCTTGTCATGGAAAAACTAATTATAATTAATTAATTAAAAATAGCAATCATCTAAGCATATGGTTTTCAATACTGCCTGGCCTGAAGAGGCTACACCTGAAGAGGCTATTTTTTTGTTGTTGTTGTTGTTGTTGCTTGTTTGTTTGTTTTTTTTGTTTTTTGGATTTGGTTTTTCTAGACAGGGTTTCTCTGTGTAGCCCTGGCTGTCCTGGAACTCACTCTGTAGACCAGGCTGGCCTCCAACTCAGAAATCCGCCTGCCTCTGCCTCCCAGAATGCTGGGATTACAGGCTTGGGCACCACCACCGCCTGGCTAAGAGGCTCATTTTTTAAACATCTGCTTATTGGTGTGTGTGTGTCTGTGTGTATGTGTGTCTGTGTATACATGACTTAGCACACATGTGGAAGACAGAGGACAGATTTGTGAAGCTGAGTCTCTCCTTCCATCCTACACAGGTTCTGAGACATGTACAGTAAGGGCTTTTACTCTAAAAGCTATCTCACCAGATCCTGAATAGGTTTTTAGCATCTATAGATAAAATCCAGCCCAGTGGTACATCTGTAGTTGCCATAATCAGGAGACTGATGCAGAAAATGTTTGAGTTTGAGATTAACATAAGCCACAGAGAGAACATGAAGAAATACAAATATTCTGTCTCCAATGAATGAATGAACATATTTTCCCCCAGCTGAATAAGCTTCACCAGGTGAATTAATGGTCAGTGTTGAAACTCTCTAGTTTGACTCTTCCCATCTGAATTACAAATATTGGGTTTTTCTCCTGCAGTACTCAGAGATTATATCAAGTTTGCACTTAACTGTTACTCTACCTTTGAAGTCTTGTTTCTTCAACTTGATTAATAAAAGTACACACCATATCTTCATTTTTGTATCCCTATAATACAAGGATAGTAATGGATACGTGGTAGCAACTCCAACATTTGTTCTTCACTGAGTATTGATTCAATTTAAAATCCAGGGTCTTAAAATATTTCTAGTATATTCAATTCAGGAAACATTCTCGCCTTTTAAAATATAGTTATGCAACAAACTGTTTTTCTTTGAGTCAGTTAGCTCCTTCCTTCCTCAACAGATAAGCTGGAGAAAAAATATTAATATAACAAAATGATATGAATAATAATTAAAAAGCTTCCAAATGACTTCACAAGTTGCTTCCTTAGAGCAAACAGCTTTTCTAAATCCATTAAAGACTGTTTCAAAAACAATTACAGAATCAAAGCACACACATTTAAAGATGCTAAAGCTCTGAATAGTTGCATGATTTGTTTTCTCAACAGATGTGTATCCTTCAAGCCCTGAATTCACCAGATGCATACTACTCTGTGCTTTAAATTTTTACATAACACCTCACTCTAGTTTTATAAATACACTATCACATGAAAGCAAAATTTGGCTGTTGCTTTATACCATTAAATATTAACAGGTTATCCCCACTGTGCAAAAAAAAAAAAAGGTTAATTTTAATATAGCGAAATGTCTATTCACTAAGTACAGGATATGATAACCTCACCATTATTTTTGTATTTGCTGATTTCTATCTAGAATATGAAACATAATGAATGTGCTAGAAACTAAAGCTAATGTCACAGGCTTATAATTCCAACACTGGGGAGACAAGAGGCAGGCAGATCTTTGTGAGTTCAAGGCCAGCCTGGTCTACATAGTGAGACCCTGTCTCAAAAGGAAAAAACAAAACAAAAAAGGAAGAAGAGAGTCGGGAGTTGTGGTGCACGCCTATAATCGTAATCCCAGCACTCTGGGAGGCAGAGGCAGGCGGATTTCTGAGTTGGAGGCCAGTCTGGTCTACAGAGTGAGTTCCAGGACAGCCAGGGCTACACAGAGAAACCCTGTCTTGAAAAACCAAATAAAAAAAAAAAAAACCAACCAACCAACCAACCAAACAAACAAAAAACAAAAACAAAAACAAAAAGGGAAGAAGAGGAAGAAAAAGAAAACTATTACAATAGTTTAAGATTTTTTTTAAATTTTTCTTAAAATTTTTTCGAGTTTATGAACCTTGTGTCCTCAGAGGTCAGAAGAGGGTGTCAAATCCCTTATAACCACAGTTGCAGAAGGATATGAACTATGTGGATAGTGGAACTAAAAACAAGAGTTGGGAGTGGTCTTAACTAATGAGCTATCTCTCTTGGCCCACAATAGTAAAATGGCCTACTTACATTTCCTAAAAAAAAAAAAAAAAAAAAAAAAAGTCTTTTATAGTTTCACTAATTTTTTTTTTCAAAATTAGTTATAACAGCAGTCAGACTACACTGAACGTCAGGACGCCTGAGCTTCTGTCCTAGTCATTAACTAGCTCTACAACCTAAGCAAATGATTTAGCTTCCTGCACACACGTGTCACAGCTGGAAAGTAAATGTGTCTTACTTGACTTCCTCCATGCTTTCTTTCAGTCTTATAATTTCAAAATAATTGTTTTGTTTTTAAATTCTATTTATTCCAGATGTGCATGATGAGTATGGAGCTGAACATGTGTATAGGACATATGTGTATATGTAAGAGGACAACTTCATGGAGTTTTCTCCTACCTTTACATGAGATCACAGGATCAAACTCAGATCACCAAGCTCAAGTCTTTAGGCCTAAGCAGCAACATCTCATGGCCCAATTTGATAATGTTTGAAACTTATGAAACAGAAGCATTAACCAGATGGATTCCATAGTGTGAATTTATACAGTGATTTATTTGGAGAGCACCCATCTCTGGAGAACCTAGGGGCTTTCACCCAGATAGTTCCTTTAGTCTGTTGTTAACTAACTATAAAAACAAAGGATGGGAACACCAGAGTCGGTAGAGTTTCTGCCCAGATGCAAAAAGCCCTGGTTCCATCCCCAGATCTACATAAAATTGGGCATGAAAGAAAACACCTTGGAGAGCCAGCCCTTGGTAAATATAGCCAGAAAAATCACCAGTTCAAGCTCTTCCTCCTCTAGCAAGTTAGAGACCAGCATGAAACTATGTCTCAAAAAGGAAGGTAGGTGTGGGATGCTGGGCAGTGGTGGCACATGCCTTTAATCCCAGCACTCAGGAAACTGAGGCAGGCTAGACTGAGTTCAAGACTAGCCTGGTTTACAGAGCAGTTCCAGGAAAGCCAGGGCCACACAGAGAAACCTTGTCTTGAAAAATAAAAATAGAGGGGGACGGGAAGGCATCAGGAGGGGTTGAGGACAAGATATCCCACTAAATATGGGGCTAGTATAATATTTTTGCATTTGTATCATAAATAATCAAAATATTTAGATATTATGATACCAACTAAGATTAAGATGTTTTGGAACAAGGTGTTGTATAGTAGGACAGAACAATTATAAAGCCAACTGCAAGAATATCTGGTTAGCAATTAACACTTAGGCTATCAAGTACCACATAGCAGCTCACAATCATCTAAAAACCCCAGGTCCAGGGGATGTCTTCTATACTCAACAGGCGCTACAGGAACATGATGCACACAAAATACACTCAGACAAAATACTCACACAGAAATAAATAATGTCTCTTAAAATTAAAAATAGGTCAGCAAGATGGCTCAGTTGACACCTTTATCAACTGAGTAAGAGCCTTATTTACCACACAAGTCAGATAACATGAGCTCTATTTTGGGGACACAGGCAGAAGTGAGATAAGAGAACCAACTACACACAGGTGCCCTTTCACACTTGTATACACTCACACACACACACATATGCACGCACAAAGTTTTCCTATTTATGTGGGTGTGTCTATTTGTCTATATGGGTGCCATGTGTATGCAGTGTCCGCAGAAGACAGAGGAGAGCATAGACCCCTCTGGAACTGGAGTTATGGGAGCTTGGAGCTGCCATGTGTAGAATATCAAAGTCAGGTCATCTGTTAAAAGTAGCAAATGCTCAACATCTCAGTCCTTTCTCCAGCCCCAAGTAAAACAAAATAAAATATACAATTTAAAAACAGGCCAGTGAGATGTCTCAGTGGGTAAGGGCACTTGCTGTCATGTTTTTCGATCTGAATTCCACCCCCAGGTTGAACACAGTGGAAGGAGAGAACTGACTCCTACCAGATGTCCTCCAACCTCCACATAAGCAGTGTAGCATGGACTCTCAAGCATACACTCTTTTTCATTGCTGTTTTGTTTCAAGATGGTCTCTCTATGTAGCCCTGGTTGGCCTGGAACTTGCTATGTAAGCCAGGCTGGCCACAAACTCACATATCCATGGGTACATACCAGTACATGTACCCGTATACATTCTGTCTCTCTATCTCTGTCTCTCTCCTCACTCACTCCCTTCCCCTTTCCTCCTTCTCATACTCATAAATGTGTGCTCTCTCTCTCACACACATACACATATAGTTTTTTTAGATTTACTTATTTATTATTTATATGTAAGTACACTGTAGCTGTCTTCAGACACTCTAGAAGAGGGTGTCTTGTTGTGGATGGTTGTGAGCCACCATGTGGTTGCTGGGATTTGAACTCAGGACCTTTGGAAGAGTAGTCGGTGCTCTTAACCACTGAGCCATCTCACTAGCCCCCACACATAATTTCTAAAGAGATAAGCAAGACAAAAATACTTGAAAAATGTGATAAAAATCAAAATACATATTATAAAATAAAACAAGAGTAACATAACTGAGGAGATGGCTTATTGGTAAAGTGCATGAAGATATGAGCACTTTTTTAAAAGCCAATCAGAGCCGGGCAGTGGTGGCGCACACCTGTAATCCCAGCACTCTGGGAGGCAGAGGCAGGCGGATTTCTGAGTTTGAGGCCAGCCTGGGCTATACAGAGAAACCCTGTCTCGAAAAAACCAAATCCAAAAACCAAAAACAAACAAAAAAGCCAATCAGATGGTGTGTGCCTTTAATCACAGTACTAGGGAAGCAAAGGCAGGTGGACCTCTGAGTTCCAGGTTTTCTGGAGCTACAAAATAAGAGCAAATAAACAAAAAACAAACAATAACAATAACAACAACAACAACAAAATGGCCAGGCACAGAAGTTCACATGTGTAATTTCGAACCCAATGAAGGAAAAAGAAGATTTCTGGAGCTTTCAACCTGGGTTGCCAGGTACCTAACAGCCAGGTAAGTCCTCGGTTCATTGAGAGACCCTGTCTCAAAAAATAAAGTTGAAATGTTGGAGAGATGACTTGGCAGTTAAGAGCATTGGCTGACCTTCAAGAGGATCTGGTTTGACTCCTAGCACCCACATGGCAGTTCACAACCAGCTATAATTCCAAGGGATATGACAGTATCTTCTGGCCTCCAAGGGCACCAAACATACACACGTTTGCATAGACACACGTGAAGGCAAAGCACCCAGGTGCATAAAACTAATCAATTAGAACAAACAGAGAATAATGATGACAGCCAACATTGAGCTCTGGCCTCCGTATGTGAACACACATCTCTATACCCCGGCACTTGATAAAGACAGGAAGAGCAGGAGTTCAAGGCCAGTCTATACTACATGAAAGTCTTTATCTAAAAAGGAAAAATGAAAAGAACAATAAACAAACAAAAAAAGGGAAAGAAAGGAAAAGAAAATTGTATGGTGTTGGCCATCAGTCCCAGCACTCAGGAGGCAGAGGCAGGCAAATCTGTGAATTCAAGGCTAGCTTCTTCTATATAGTTAGTTCTAGGCCAGCCAGGGATACAAAGTTAGACCTTGTCTCACAAGAGAGGTGGGGGAAAGAAACTGAAATGGTAGGTATTTCTAAAAGCCTTCAAAACTAAGCAAGGCAAAAACTATCATAAAGATAATTATGTTATCATTAGTTATGTTATCTTGAATGCACCCTCATGCTGATTCATTAATTGTAAAAAACGCAGAGCACTAACATATGAGGCAAAACTGTAAAAAAAAAGAAGATATACATGGAATTCTCTATACTACCTATTCAATAATTCTGTAAGTCTATACTACTAAAATTATTAATAAAAAAAGAACTGGGAACACACACACAAAACACACATACACAGTCATATAGGGCAGACTAAAGAAATTCTAGAAAACTAAAAGTAAAAATAGTCTATTTTCCTGCTATCCATCAGTCTTCTGTTCACTGGCATCTTACATCAGGATGACCTCTAGGAAACGGACAAAACATTCAACTGGAAATCTGGAAGAAACTGTAATTGTCAATGATTTAGGAACCTGAAATGAAATCTGATTATCATAGACATTCAGGTGTGCACTGTGTACATACACACACACCCTTCCTCACTGGCCATCAGAAGTATTTAAAAATTTATTAGCAGAGATGTACCTCTATGATACTTCCATTTAGGGGCCCAGAAGTCCTTTTACTAGAATAGGAGTTATGTGTGGCAGAAAACACAGATCCAATGCTATGTTTCCTAGAAACGTTATGCAGCATTTTGATGAAGACATCAAACTGTGGTAAGCACTAAGCACAGCCCAAGCACTAAGAGAGATGTTGTACCTAATTCTCTTTGGTGAAAAGAGCAACAGCTATTTTGTCTAGCCTCCTTCTCTGGCCATGATGTAAAAACCAAGAGAAAATCCTTTCCCAGAATGTCCACACCTCCACTGTGACAAGCAAAAAAAAAAAAAAAAAAAAAAAAAAAATTACTATCCCTGGCATCCTAGCCCCACATAACTACGCTGCCCACTTGAAGCTTCAAACTACAGTGGTGTAGGAATAGTCCATCTGTCTTCCTACCTCACCAGAACATTCCTGCTAGAGACAAAGCATGAGTCTCTTTTCTCCAGATGGCTCTCTCTTCAGGCCATTTCTAGGATACCACATTAGTTCTCCTTTACAGCCTATCAAAAATACCACCTGGGTCTCTAAGGTCATGCTAAGTACCAACTACTATAATCTCAGCAAAGTATGCTTTTTTTCAGTTCTGTAAATTTAATTGCCCCTGCCTAGGATTTATTTATTAAATGTGCCCAGCACCTGCCTGTCAAAATAATCAAAATTGAAATGGGTATACATTTTAGATGAAAACTAAGCCATAGGTATATAGGTGAGGAAAAACTATTGCCTTGAAAATAAATTAGAGTGTGTTTGCCATTAAATAAAAATTCTGAGCATTTTTCAAGTTGCGATCTATTGAATCAATAAGGATTTATTATAATACCATCATTTATTTAATATTTTCATTTAAAAACATAGCTTTCACCAGTAATTAAACTATAAGTAGAAATGACAAAAATGGCTTATCAATATCAGACCTTGGGGCATAGGCCGGTAATCTCAGCACTTACGAGATAACACTAAAGGATCAAAAGCTTAAGGCCAGCCTTGACAGTATAGTAAGTTTGAAGCTAGCTTGGGATACAAGAGACCCTGTCTCAAAACTCAAAAACCAAAAATAAAATAATTTATCAAAAAGATAGTAACAAAGACACAAGCTAACTCATATCCAGAGATCATTAAATAACTCAAAAATTACCTTTAAGCATTGCCTATTTATCATCCTATATAACAACATAACAATCTACGTGATTTAGTTACACATTTACTGATAGTTGATATTATATAATATAAATCTACTGAGGGTGTGTATTTTTGAAAAATAATCTCATGAAATCAAAGCCACAAAACATGGGAGGGGGAGGAAAGAAGGAATGTGAAACAGATGGCATCTAATTTTTTTCCCTAAGTCCATCTTGAACACAATCCCAATAATGTCAAAATCCAATTTAGCTTTCTAAATAAGAAATCTATAAAACTTAAAATGGTAATTCTCAAGTAAATTCACTTTTTCTTTTCCCAGCTTCTCAGAGATTCTATATTAGGCACCAAAGGATAGAGTTGCTGTTAAGGAAAAAAAACTATCATTCTACAAATTCAAAGTTCTTCCAGGAAAGTCTACTATGTATATAAAGCCACTGAAGCAAAACTGGTTATATTAAAATCTAACTACATTTTATTTTATATCTTAATATAAATACTTAAAATATAAAATTAATAACCTTAATATAAAGATTATTTAACTTAATTAGAAGCTAAATAATCATCTCCATATAATACCCTGTAAAATAGAAATAAGCTCAGAAGAGAAAAATCCCTTGGTTAGAGTAAATACAAAGTAGTTTCTGAACTTTTTTTATTTTTAACATTTCCACAGTAATTCTTTTATTCCTGATTTAACAGGACCACAACATAATTAACTATTGTGTTCATTCTATGACTCTACTAGATTGTACATATGTACAAATGTATGTGCGTCTGTTTCCTTACATATACCTCCTCTAATATGCCTAAACTTTCAACATCATCAAAGAGTTGTTCAAGAAAGGGTCAATAGTTCTTAGATTCCCTCACCAGCAAATTCCACAACTGACAACTGCAAAGATCTTTGGATTGGTCACATACTTCTTATGGAAGAGATCACCAGGGAAAGTATATCCAATGGTTTTGTATTTGTGCATATAATTTAGGCAGAATTTTCACACCAATAGCTACTATCCTATTTTTTATATGAAAATGAATGGATTAACATTTTATAAAAAGATGGGTAAAAAGATGGACAATGCTGAGAGCTAGCAAAGACAACATGACTTCAACTTTAAGTAACGAAAAAATAACAATTCAAAAAACATAGCCAAAAAACCTAGATACGAATTTAAGACTGCTCCCTTTAAAAAGCGTTTGGAAATTTGAATCGCCACACCAAACCACGCCTCAACTAGAGCAAAACATAATTTCAACTCTGCTTTAAAAAGTTATTGAAAATTTCTCTCAATTTTATAAAAACGTATATAAAACTCTCTAAAAGCTCACCCTGAACTGCAAAATTTGTACCTATTTTTCACATACAAAATAATAAACAAATTTATTATGTTCAGCCCCTTTGATATAAAGTACATTTGAAATGTTTTAAACTACTAACCACAGGGACTAAAGAGATGGCTCAGTCTTTAAAGGCACTGGCTGCTCTTCCAGAGGATCAAGGTTCAAATCCTAGCACCCACATGGCAGCTCATAACTGTCTGTAACTCCAAGATGTCACACACACACATGCAGGCAAAACACCAATGCACATAAAATAAAAGTACATAAATAAAGTACATATAAAAGATTACTAACCACAAAACTTGTTAGATGAAAATCCAGCATAAGCTGTGGTGATGCCTGCTTTTAGTCCCAGCACTCAGGGTGCAGAGGCAAATGGATTTTTGTGAGTTCCAAGTAAATCTGCTATACAAAACAAATTCTGATCTAGGCAAAGCTACACAGTGAAACGCTTTTTCAAAAAGAAAAGAAAAGCCAAACATAATAGGCTACACAGGAAAAACCAATCAATCAATCAATGGGGCTTGGAAGCGTATGCCTTTAATCCTAGCACTTGAGAGGCAAAAACAGGTGGATCTCAGGGAGTTCAAGGCCATCTTGATCTACCAAGGCAGTCCAGGCCAGTCAGGGCTACACAGAGAAACCCTGCCTCAAACAAACAAAAAGGTATGAAGTACTATAATTTTAAATCCACAAAACAAATAAGCATATATCAATATTTTATTTTCTAATATCATTTCTACATTCTAATGACTAATGATTTAAAAGGAGAAATTTATTGTATTTTCACTTATTTATTTTACAGTTTATATAAGAACTTTGTAGGAGTCAAGTGAATTAGCATACAGTTGTAATCCCAACACTCAAGGGTAAAGAGTATCTCATGATCAAGACCAGCCTGAGTTTACATGGTAAGACATTCTCAAAATAACAAAACAAAACAATATTAAAATTTGCTAATATTATAATCTAAGATGAGTCATGCAAGTAAGTGATGTTGACCTTAATCTTACAATTACAATTACTATTTAATGCCCCAAGTTTAATTGCCATTAAGACACGTGATTTAAGTTACTTATGTTTTTTATTTCAACCCATGCTATATCTAACAGCATACAGATTATCTGAGAAAAACCTATAAAATGTACTTTGGTCATTTCAAGAAATAAACATATTGTACTTAATACATGCTTTAGGAAACTACTGATAATTGTATTTTATGCTACTTATGAGCAATTTCTAGGAGCTAAAGTTGTATCTCAGTAGTGGTAACCGTGTGAGGCCTTTCTGGACTGAATGCCCAGAACTACAAAAGAAATAATGATAAAGCAGGGCCTGGTGGTGCACGCCTTTAATCCCAGTGCTGGAAGCAAAAGCAAGTGGATCTCTGTGAGTGCAAGCCAGCCTTTTCTACAGTGAGTTCCAGGCCAGCCAGAGCTACATAGTGAGACCTTGTCTCAAAGAAAAAAAAAAGATTATATATATATATATATATAAAATTAAAAAAAAAAACAAACTCGAATTCCTGTCCTATACTCTTTGAATATTACCATCTAGTTCTTTTTTCAAAAATCCCCTTCCACTAAGTTGGGCTCCCTTAACTATGCTGACTAAGGACAATCTTGAGATTCAAAGGTGCTTGTTGTAAATGGAGTTATATAAATAATCACCTCTCTTTTGACAATTTAATTCCTACTTGTGAAGATGCTGAAACTCTGTTATAGTCTATGACTTGACCAAGGTCAACAAGTAGTAAGTGGCAAAGGCTGGGTTTATTCCCAGAATTATCTCTCTCAAAGCCAATACTTCCACTTGAACATAATTATTTCCTTAAAAGATTAAGAGACAGTTCAATCATCGGAAAGGGACTCTTGTCTCTCCAAATGTTCACTAGCTATTCTAAGACATATGCTATACTTCCTACAATGCAGTCACTTAAACAAAATGAAGATAATATTTCTAATTCGTTTAAACCAGAAAGGTTTACCGGTAGGTGAGAACGAGGTTGGAAAAGGCTTGCCTAAACATGTCTCATCTAGAGTTCTAAATATGGATTTCCTAGTGGTTTTTTAAAAGCATGTTCATTTACAAGGCTACATTTGAATATAGTCAGATGCCTTCCAGTATAGCATTTTCTAAGAAAATTTATACCAGACACGTATCGGTCTGGGAGACTGCTAGATTATGCCATTCTGGCACTTTGCAAATATCCGAAATATCATTCGGGGGCAACAAACCCAGTTTCACACTCTTGTTTTACGACGTGATGCGTACCCATTTGGGGGACATCGCTCCTATAGGGCGCCCTGCCGAGAGAGCAATAAAGGAAGAAGTGGGGGAAGCGCACGGAAGTTGGGTGGAGGGAGGTCTCTTTACCCACTCTTCTGCCCTACCTCTGCCAAGGGCGGCTCCACCGTGCCCAGCAGACACGAAACCCTTACAAGCCTTCGAAGCCCGGCTCTGTCCCAACACAGAGTACGGGACGAGGACAACGTGAAGCACAGGATGACCACAGCTACCTCTCCAAGTCTATACCCTTGATTTCGGCCCTGGATGTTGCTCCCCCTTCTTTTCAGAACAGGCACTCCAGGTGGGAAACTCCCGGTCTGCATTGGCCGAAGTCCCTGCTTCAGAAAGGGCGCCTCCTGCGACCGGGTCTAACCCGCAACCCGCAACTCTTTGCACGCAGGGACTCTGGTCACTCTGTCCCGCCCCCGCAACCCTTCACGGACAGGCCCGCGCTCCACCCGGGATCCAGCGCCCACTGCCCCGCCCCAGTGAAGCCCCCCCAAAGCCTCTCTCTGTCTCTCTGTCTCTGTCTCTCTCTCTCACACACACACACACACACACACACACACACACACGCACACACATCTACTCAGACTCCAGTCTCCCAGACCCAGTCGAAGACAGAGTACCTACCTATATCAGCGGTGCTCCAACGTTCCAAGGGGGCGGGCGCGGTCCCCTCCCCGAGGCGCCGACTGCTTCTCTCAACCACCCCTTAAGCCACAGCTTTGCTTTCCCAGGAGCGGGAGGGAGACGAGGAGGCGGAGGGGAGGGGAAAGACTAGTTGAGGGGCGGCCGGAGCCAAGCCGGAAGTACTAATGCTGGTCCCACCCACCTCATGGAGCCGCAGAGCAACCTCGCTGTTCTGATAGGACGAACCCCAGCAGTCGCTGTGAAATTCAGACCACCACTTCCGGGTCGATCATGCTGCAGCCCCTCCTTAGCAACAGCGTGGGGTTGCTAAGCGGAAGTGCCTTTAAATACACCCCCCGCCCATTTCTTCCGTGACTGTTAGTGAGTAGGTTGGGAGCTTCGTTTTCTCCTTTGTAAATATTCTTAGGTCTTAAGTTTACAGCGTTAGGCCAAGAAAACGCTTCGCTGCCGCAGATAGTAGGCCTAATGTAGCTGCTTCCTTCAGCTAGTCTGTGACACCAGCGCCAAACTACATACACCTCCTCGCCCCTTCTCGAATCCCAGGCCAACCCGGTGGCTCCTCCCAAAGCTCCTCTTTCTGGGCCCTTGCTGGAGTTTCTTTCTCACTGTCTAGCAAGCATCTCCCTCTGGTGGATTTCATGTCCTTTCAACCAGACTTTTGCATGCATTTCGTTCTGAAACGGCTCCAGAAGTCGAACAGTGAAGTGGGTAAGAAAAGTTTTGACTTACCTTGTCTTGCCTTTTTTTCTTTTTAAAGGATTTAGCGTTTTTATGTGCGACTTGGAAATAATTTAACTATATTCGAGGTGAAGGGGAAGTCCATGAAAATTGACCAGAGTAATTTCTTTATTATTATTATTGTTATTCCTTAAAACAGCGTGCAAAAAAAAAAAAAAAAAAAAAAAGACCAAAGAATGCCGGTAATTAAGCTTGAGTAGTATTACAACTAATCCTCCAGTCAGAATAAACCACCATACCCATACTGTGAAGAAGGAAGGTGTCCATAAAAGACCTCATTTAGAGCCAAGACAGAGAAACTCTGTATTGAAAATAAAACAAAACAAAAAACAAAAACAAAACAAAAAAAATTCATTTGGGTTGGGGATTTATGTCTGTGGTACATTTGCCTGGCAGGCATGCACAAGGTCTTTAGTTCGATTCCCAGGCATGGAAGAAAGGAAGGGAAGCAAGGAGACTCATTTTCTTGACACGATAAGCAGGCGTGATTCCAGAGGAAAAGAGAGGATAGTTAAGTCCAAGGCCTAGACTAATGGCCAGTGCCAGTTTTAAAACATTTTACCTAACATGCCCAAGGCATAGGTTCAATCTTACCTTTGAAAAAATTGGAAAACTATGTTAGAGACCAAAGCCAACAAAATAACACTCTCTGTAATGACCCCTATAATTACAGTAATTACATTCTTAGAGAAACCTGGGGTGGGGGTAAAACCATCACTTGACTATCATTTTTGAAGCCCTGGCTGATCAGGAAATGACCGTGTAGACCATGCTGGCCTTGAATTTGGAGATCCACCTGTCTCTGCCTCCTGAATACTGCAATTTAAAGCTTTCACTACCAGGATGGACCAACTTTTTTCCTATCTTAACTTTAACTTATGGATTTTTCTCCTCTGCACCAGTGAAAACATTTGCAACTACAAGCCCAAATTTTATTGGTCACAAAATTATTGGTAGACCGTTGTTTACCTCAGTTAAGACAGAAAACTAATTTTGGTAATTTAAAAGTAATGCTAGGCCTTTTCATTTCCTAGACTCATCGGATAGCATTAAATTGATTCATCCTAGGCAGTCAATTCAGCAAAGCTTTTAAGAAACCACTTTAGGCTCAAATGTGCTAGCAGTTGGTTGTTTAATAAGTCTAAAATAGTTCCATTCCCCCTACCAACACCATTGTGTATACACAGAAAACACACACACACACACACAATCTGGGTCAGTGATGACTGATGTGTTCCAATAGTTTAATATTTCACCTGTCAACAGGTCTAAATTCCAATCTTTAAATTCCAAAATAATTATAAGTTCAATGTGCAACAGTTTACGATACATCTAAATAGCTAGAACATGATTATGGTTAAAAAATATGTGGCCTATAGAAATTAATGCCTCATTAAATAAAATTCAGTTATAGCCAAGCATAACCTTAGCTAATATGGAAATGCACGTTCATATGCATAACTCTTTATCCACTGCCTGAAATGGTTTATTAGCAGCATTTAACTTCTTTCCTATAGCTTTGGGATTCTTTTTAATACACTGTTCCATTAATATATGAAAATCTGGATTGAATTCTAAATGACCACATGATCTTTTATAATTCTTTCATTTTCAACATATTCAAGCTTGGAGGCCTTGAAAGATGAGTTGCAAAGTCCTACACTAAAACTGCATGTGTGGGTTTAACTACACTTCTAGAATTTTGTAAGTAGTATCACAGAAACCTTATTCTCTTTATTATTTATTCGTGTGTAAGTGTGTTGGTGCTGGCATACCGTTGTGAGGCCAAAGGATGTGTTGAAGGAGTCCCTTCTCCTTCTCAAGCACATCGCTGTCTGCAGTTGCTCTTCCCTTTGAGTCGTTTTGCTGGCCGAGGAATCTGTACTCTTAATATGAACTGTAAAAGTGTAACAGAGGCTAGATCCTAAATAGCCTTCACAACCAGTGCAGTAGGCTCATCATATATGATTAATACAGGACCTCCAGTCTCCTAACAGTGTCTTTTTAAATTTACTTTTTAATTTTATTTTCTTTGAAATGACTTAAAAAATTAAATTGTACACGGTGCCTGTCTTTATCACTTCAGAAACTGAGTAAGGAGGGTTGATATGAATTCTTTTTTTTTTTTTTTGATTTGTTTTTTTTGAGACAGGGTTTTTCTGTGTGGCCCTGACTGTCCTGGAACTCACTCTGTAGACCAGGCTGGCCTTGAACTCAGAAGTCCACCTGTCTCTGCCTCCCAGAGAGCTGGGACTTAAGGCGTGCGCCACCGCCGCCGCCACCACCACCACCACCACCACCACCACCACCACCACCACCAGGCTTTTGATGTGAATTCTAACGTAGCCTGGACTAAACAACGAAAAGAACACGTTGGATGTTCTGCTGAGACATAGTTGTGTGCTACCATATCTAGTCCTCAAACAAGGTTTCAGCACTAATTACTATAAGGTTTGAGTTCCTCAAAAAACATCAAATGTGTTCAGGAGATTACATTCAAGGCCAATCTGAGTTACAAACAATAAAATAAAAATATTTACTGCTAGAGTTAAAGTGGTTTCATAAATATAACAATATACCAGAATTAGAAATGAATAGTTCATTGATGAATAATCTGGTTTATAAGAAGAAACTTAGCCAAGTTAACAAGTACTGTGACTAAGCAATAAACAATTGAAAAGATATAGCCCCTTTATATAAATGATTCAGACAAATTGAGGATATGTGACAAACAATAAAATGTTAAGCCTGAAGAAGAAAAGGCTAATATATAACTCATCTTTAAGTAACTGAAGGTTGACATGTGGAATAGCTAGTTCTCTAAGAATGGAACCAAAAATAGACAGGAGTTAAAACAACTCACACTCAACATTTTCACAATTACTGTTGAGTAATAAGACAGTCCATTTATTGAATGGCCTGGGTTGAACAAAATGGCTTCTAACAATCCTACAAATTTGATTAGATGACAGTCTCTTTGATTTCTATGTGCTATTCTGAAGGATTAAAAAGACCAAGTATCACAATGTTGGTTAGTCCGAGTCCCAATTAAACTTCCAGTGTTTCTAAAAAAAAAAGAGTTAATCTCAGCCAGGCAGTAGTGACACATCGCTTTAATCCCAGTCCTCTGGAGGCTGAGGCAGGCAGATCTCTGAGTTTGAAGCCAGACTCTGGTCTATAAGGCAAGTTTCAGAATAGCCAAGGCTACACTGAAACCCTATCTTGAAACCAAAAGAACGAAAAGAGTTAATCTGGAAGATTCTAAGTATAGTAGAATTTAGGGAGACCCTATTTCAAAGGAGTGGGGTGGGGGGCAGAAAGGGGCTGGAAAGATGGCTCAGTAAGGTACTTCCTCCCAAGCCTGAGGACCTGAATTCTGATCATGATGGAGGGCAGTGATTCTCACAAGTTGTCCTCTAACCTTTACACATGTTCCTCAACACATCCACACCCATATACATATATGTATGTGCACTTGATAATAAACAAATAAAATACATCTTTCATTTTTAAAACAATTATACACATCAAAATTAGAACTCATTAGGCTTACCATCGTAAAGTAGTTGTACTAGTGAAAAAGAACAAATTAGATCTCAGAGCCACTAAAAGCTAACCTTAAAATCTTAATTTAACATACTTTTTCAAGGGTCTAGAGAGGTGGCTCAGTGGTAAAGAGCACTGAGTGCACTTCCAGAGGTCCTAAATTCAATTCCTAGGAACTACATGGTGGCTCACAATTATCTGCAATGGGATCTGATGCCCTCTTCTGGTGTGTCTGATGACAGCTAGTGTGCTCACATACATAAAATAAATAATTATTTTAAAAAAGGGGATTTAAAAAAAAAAGCCAACTTCTTAAAAACAAACCTACCCCTTTTATTAGCAAATACCTGTAATCTGAGCACTTGAAAGGCCAAGGCAATATAATTGCCAAGCCAGCTTGGGCTACATGGAGTTTCAGCTCAACCTGAGCTGTAGTGAGACCCTCTCTAAAATCAGCCGAAACTTAGGGCATGGAGGGATGGATCAGTGGTTAGGAGCACATGATGCTCTAGTGGAAGTTCCAGGTTCAGTTTCCAGCACCCACATGACAACTTGCAACTGTCTCTAACTCCAAGTTCAGGAGGGCTGAGGCTCTCTTCTGCCCTACACACACACACACACACACATACACACACACACACACACACACACACACACACACAGTCCATATATGTACATGCAGGCCAAACACTCATACACACAAAATAAAAATAAATGTTTATTTAAAAAGTCATAAACACAAAAACAAGGGAAACAAGAAACATAATTTTCAAAGTACTTTAGATTAAAAGAGGTTCTGCTTAATGTCTAAGTAGACATTAAAAAAAGACAAAGACAAAACAAAAATCTATACACAACTGGCCTCAAACAATATATAAATTGTTAAAAAAAATCACACCAATACATGTTTGTATTCGGAAATAAAACAGTATAGGTGGTAGTAAATACAAATACAATATTATGAAACTAAGCAAGTTTTACAAAAACAGGCTGCTAAAAACATGGTTAATTTTGAAAAAATTAATAGCCTGTCAGTATATAAAACATGATGAGAAAGTCAAGTATATCAGTTATCATGGGGGTACACACCTTCAATCCCAGCACCCAGGGAAACTGAGGCAGTAGGATTATCAAAAAAAAAGAAAGAAAGAAAGAAAAAAAATAAAAAAAGAAAAAGAAAAGGAAGTTTTTGGCCACCCTTGTTGACATACCAAGTAGCAGGTCAGCCAGGACTATATGGTCAGACCCTGTCACAGCAAGGAACAAACTGGGAAATGACGGTAACAGTTTAGTTCCCAGCACATACATAAGGCAGCTCACAACTTACTGTGTTGTGAATCCAGGGGACTCATTACCTTCTTTGGGCCTCCATACATACCCATACACACACACACACAAATGAAATAAATATTACAAAATAAAATGTAAAAATATATGTCTTAGCCTATAATCGTGGCAGTTGAGAGGCTGATAGGCAGCTCTCTGTGAGTTCAAGGCTAACTTTTTCTAACATACGTGAATTAAGGCCACCTAAGAGGCTACATAATGAGATCCTATCTTAAAAAAATTATTACTATACCTATAAATTCAATGATCTCAAGTCATCTTGAGAAATGAAGGGAAAATGCTAAGGACTTGAGATATAAAACCTGATTTGCAGCATGATTTGTCTCATTTTTTTATTTTCAACTTTAAAAATATAGGCAAAAATATGGGCATGGTGGTGCACACCTTTAATCCCAGCACTCAGCCTGGACTACCAGGGGAATTCCAGAACAGGTAGGGCTACTCAGAGAGACTGTCGGGATAGATAGAAAAGAAAAAATGTAATATATATACAAAAAAGTACTATTTTTATGATACTGAACTGAATGTATGTCTAAAAAGTGCCCCCTTTTAAAGTATCTATGGAATCTTTGTCCCTGATTCTGTTACTATTTTATGTTTGATTGTCAACTAGTTAAGTCCTTAAGACAAAATGGTCTTTAACTTTTTCTTTTCTTTTTTTTTTTTTTCAAGACTTCTCTGTGTAGCCCTAGCTGGCTTGGAACCCCCTCTGTAGCCTGGGACTCAGGGATCTACCTGGCCAGCTCTGCTTCCTGAGTGCTGAGGCCAAAGGTGTGCACCACCACTCCCAGCTAACATTTTCTTAAAAAGATATACAACTAACTAGCTTAAAGATATGCAACTAACTAGCTTAAAGATATACAACTGACTAGCTTTTCAACATTTTATCTTTGCCTCTCCCACCCATTCTGATAAATGACAAGAGATTATAATTAATATTGAATTTTTAATGTAAAAAAGACTCAAATTTTTAAGGCAAACATGCCGTAACAATGGCACTATTTCCATAATCAATGCCCATGCAATGGCATCAGTACAAAAATCTAAGCAAAGACAGTAGATTAGTAATTAGAGTATCAGGCACTGTTGATTTTTAGGAATAAGCTTAACAGGTAGAAAAAGGAGCATATGACATAAATTCAAGTATGCAATTCGAATTTACAAATTTGTCTCCACTTTTATAGCTAGTTTCTTTTGAATAGCTAAATTTTAGCCTCATTTTTTTCATCAACAAGCCATTTGGACAAACTCATTTACCCAAAGTTACATCCTAGAATATGTAAGTAAGCTGAAGACATTATTCAGATGAGTAAGTTCTATTCATTTTCATCATCTCTGTGATCAGGTTGCAAAGGACACGCTCTGTGAAAAGAAGAGAACTTCAAATCACTTAAGTATCAACTGTATAAAATTAGAACACTAAAAATGCAGTAGGTCTGCTCAAGTAACTAGAAATGAAAGAAAAATTAAACTTCACGAATTAGTAAGTGCAAACAAATTCCAAGAACTACTACAAAACTTTTTAACACTATTCCCTGTTGTTTCATGGAACCTCCATTTCTCAGTTAATACATGTTGTGAGTTTTATTTAAAAGGAGTATCTCAGCCAGGCATGGCAGTGTTTGCCTATAATCTCAGCACCTAGGGAAGCTGAGGCAGTAGGATTACAAACAAAACAAAACAAAAAATGGAGTTTGAAGCTACTCTGGTCTATGTACCAAGTAGCAGGCAAAGCAGGCCAGCCAGGACTATGCAGTAAGACCTTCTCTCAACAAAGCAAAAAACAAACTGGGAGATGACTTATCCATTCCTGAAGGGAACAACAGCTCCCGGGGACATAAGCTAGACAGATATTCCACCACAGAGCTACAAACATCTCTCTGCTTGTGGTTTTTCGAGACTATCTTACCACATACTCCATGCTGGCTTTTTTTTTTTTTTTTTAGAATTTTTTTTTAAAAGTTATTTATATGTAAATACACTGTAGCTGTCCTCAGACACACCAGAAGAGGGCGTCAGATCTCATTACGGATGGTTGTGAGCTACCATGTGGTTGCTTGAACTCAGGACCTTTGGAAGAGCAGTCAGTGCTCTTACCAGCGGAGCCACCTCTCCAGCCCCCATGCTGGCTTTAAACTCACGGATCTCTCTGTCTCAATCTCTGTAACTAAAGACATGTATCACCATGTCTAGCTATTACTGAATTATTACACTATGGATTAAACTTGTTTACAAAACTATATAATTTATCTCCATGTGATGAAAAGTCCTTTTTTGTTTTTCTTTCTATTGATGTATAGGCATGGATGAGTTATTAAGTATATATGTAAGAATATATAAGCTAGAGATGGTTTAGTAGCCAAGAAAACACAGATCAGGTCTTAGCTCCTATTGCAGGTGCCTCACAACCACCTGAAATCGCAGTTCCAGGACACCCGTGTCCTTGCTATCTGTAAGTACCTGCACATATGTGGTACACACACATATATGCATAAATAAAAATAAATCTTTAAAAAAAGAATTACTAGTTGATCATGGTGTAAAATGCCTATCAAATCTGTGATCTTTTTGCAGGGCTAATCAGAACCCAGACCAGGTTATGGTGGCTCACACCTTTAATCCCAGTACCCAGGAGGCAGAAGCAGGTGGATCTCTATGAGTTCTAGGCCAGCCTGATCTACAGAGAGAGTTCCAGAACAGGCAAGGCTATACAAAGCAAATTCCAGGACAGCCAATACTATACAGAGAAACACTGTCTCAAAAAAAAAAAAAAAATTGCTGAGCGTGGTGGCGCACGCCTGTAATCCCAGCACTCTGGGAGGCAGAAGCAGGCAGATTTCTGAGTTCAAGGCCAGCCTGGTCTACAGAGTGAGTTCCAGGACAGTCAGGGCTATACAGAGAAACCCTGTCTCAAAAAAAACCAAATCCAAACAACAACAACAACAACAACAACAAGAAAACAAAGAATTAAAAATAAGAGGTTGAATCTAGGGCCTTGTATTGACTGACAAGCCATCTGTCACTGAGATACATCTTCAGGCTATTGTCAGTTACTATACAGAAAACTAAATGTAGCCAAGTATGGTGGCTTATAGTCTTGATCCCAAAACCAGAGAGTCAGAGAGGTAAAGAGGGCTATCAACATGTTCAGGGCCAGCATGGGCTACAGAGGGATACCATGGGGGCAGGGTAGCTGGGTAATGGTGATGTAGGCCTTTGATCCCAGGGCTCAGTAGGCAGAGGCAGGAGAGTATGAGTTCTAGTTTAGCCCCGTCTGTAGAGCAAGTTCCAGGACAGCCAGGAATGCACAGAGAAACCCTATCTCAAAAACAAACAAACAAAGAACTGAACAAAGAGAAAAGAAACAGAGAAAGGAAAAAAAATTCAAAGACTATATCACACTGGTAGAGATTGACTAATGCTTACACGTTCCAGAGTTCAATCCCTAGCACAGAGAGAATTGCAGAGATAAGAGGTTTACAGCAGTACCTTGTACTTCCTCCAAAGTACATGTAAAACCTGAAATCTTCATATTTCCTAATTACTTTACAGGCCTTTGGCTTAGTGAGCCATAAAGAACACTGGATCTCCATTCCACACTGCATACTTTTTCTCTAGTTCAAAGTAAAATTATTTTCAAAGTGAACTTTTTATAATCCATATTTCATAAGCCACGTTTAATGAAATCATTAGCCAATGTTCAGTGTTGTCCTTCTCTTTGTTGTTGTAAGTGAAACTCCAGGAGGCTTAAGATTAGTATTCATCTTAATTAACCCTTGAGATGATCTTCAAGGCAGTTGTCCAGTTTGAGCTTCTCAAGATGTTCTGGGTTACTAAAACCAGTGGGCTGAGTAGATTTGAAGACCTGGTTTTGTTTTCCTTGCAACACAGGATGGGCAGGTGCCACTTGGTCCAATATTAGAATGTGGTCTGGCCCGAGTCTCTAATGGATAAGGCACAACAGAAAGGTAAGCGAGCCCCCAAGGAGCTTGGCTACAGCTTTTAGGGAATTGCTAGACGATGAAGGGGCGTCTGTTTCATAGTAGGTAGGGCCCGATGTGCTGGTTAAAGGGACAAATGACTCGACCTGCAGGGGGAGGACCAGAACAAGGAGCAGGAACAGTCCCAAACAAAGTCTGACTGCCATCCTCTTACCCCTGGTGGTCAAGGTTCCGAGTATCCAGCTTGCTACTTGTTGAGCTGGAAGTTCCCCTAAGTTTTTGACTGGTGATTACAAACCAGGTCTTACTTTCATGAAGACATCACAATGACAATGTCATGGTACCACACCCTCTTTTCTACACTCAAGTACTTTTTTGTTTTTGTTTTTGAAGCAGGATCTCAGGTAGTTCAAGTTGACCTCAATCTCACAAATGCTTTCTTTTAGAATCAAAACATTTATTTCAAAAGGCAAGAAGTGGTGGTGTTCAATTTTAATCTCAGCATTCAGGAGACTGAGGCAGGTGGATGTCTGTGCCAGTCTGGTCTACAGAGTAAGTTCCAGGCCGGCCAAGACTACATAGTGAGATCCTGTCTTAAAAACAAAAGGAGGGTAGGGGGAGGGGATTGGAGAGATGGCTCAGTGGTTAAGAGCACTGACTGCTCTTCTAGAAGACCTGAGTTCAATTCCTGGGAACCACATGGTGGATCACAACCATCTGTTACAGGATATGATGCCCTTTTCTGGTATGTCTGAAAACAGTGACAGTATACTCATATGCATAAACTAAATAAATCTTTAAGGAAAAAGAAAGAAAGAAAAGAAAAGAAAGAAAAGAAAAGAAAGAAAAGAAGGAAATTAAAGTGTGGGAGCAGTGAATGGCTCCCCTGGTAGTATACTTGCGTGTCATTTGACTCTGAACACCTAGAGTTCAGTTCCTGAGACCCATGTAGAGGTGGAAAGAGAACTGCCTCCTGAAAGTTGTCCTCTGAGCTCCACACACCCTCTATAGCATGTGTCTTGGTTTTGCTACATAGAAGTTTAAAAGAAAGAATTCAAATCTTTTTCTTAATTTTTTCTTTTAGGTGCAGAGTAATGAAGCTAAGGCCTCAAACATGCTAAGTGTTCCTCCACTGAGCTATATCCCCAGCCCCAGGCCTTTTAAAGATTTAGTTATTTAATGTATGTGAGTATACTGTCACTCTCGTCACATACACCAGAAGAGGAAATTGGATCCCATTACAGATGGTCATGAGCCACCATGTGGTTGCCGGAAATTGAACTCAGGACCTCTGGAAGAGCAGTCAGTGCTCTTAGCCGCTGAGCCATCTCTCCAGCCCTATTTTTTTTGCGGGGGTGGGGGGTGGGGTGTCTTTTTGTAATTCATTTTTTTAAAGATTTATTATTTTATGTATATGAGTACACTGTAGCTGTTGTCAGACACCCCAGAAGAGGGCATCAAATCCCATTACAAATGGTTGTAAGCCACCATGTGGTTGCTGGGAATTGAACTCAGGACCTCTGAAAGAACAGTCGGTGCTCTTAACCACTGAGCCATCTTTCCAGCCTCTTGGGTTTGGGTTTTTTTGTTTGTCTGTGTGTGTGTGTGTGTGTGTGTGTGTGTGTGTGTTTTCCAAGACAAGGTTTCTCTGTATATCCCTGGCTCTCCTAGAACTCACTTTGTAGACCAGGCTGGCCTCGAACTCAGAAATCTACCTGCCTCTGCCTCCCAAGTGCTGGAATTAAAAGCATGTACCACTGCCCGGCTGGGTTTGGTTTTTAAGATAGGGTTTTTCTGTGTAGCCTTGGCTGTCTTGGAACTCACTCTGTACACCAGGATGGTCTCACAGATTCACAGAGATCCACCTGCATCTGTCTCCTATGTGGTGGGACTAAAGGAAGGTATGTAACACCGTACCCAGCTTTTTTTGGGATTCTTACTGAAGTTGAATAGACTTCAACTTCAAGACAGACATTGGTTGTTAGAAGTTGATACTATGTAGCATGGAACAAAGTTTGTACCCAGATAAATAATTATTGGTACGTGTTATATTTTCATATAGTGTGTATGTTTTGCAAAACAGTATACTTTTTCCTTTTGAAAAAAGAATTTTGATTTTATGTTTAATTATTTTTATGGGTACATGTGTGTTTGTGCCCAACTGCATTTATGTAAATCATATGCTACAGGAACCCAAGGGGTCAAGAGAAGCATCAGATCCCCTGGAATTGGAATTACAGACAGTTGCAAGCTGCCATGTAGGTGCTAGGTACCAAACCTCAATCCTCTGCAAGGACGGTACGTGATCTTAAGCAGCAAGCCTCTCTCTAGCCCTAAATATGATATTTTTGTACTTAGAATTTTAGCTCAATATTCATCACTAGCATTCTCATTTCATTAAAAACTTAAAAACAAGCTTACATGATGGTACCTTTAATCCCAGTACTAGAAAGGCAGATAAATCTCGTGAGTGTGAGGCTACCCCAGTTTATATAGTGAGTTTCAGGATGGCCAGAGCTACATGATAGAGGCCCTGTCTCAGAAATACAAAAAAATTAAAAAGTTACAGCCTCCAGGCAGCAATGGCACATGCCTTTAATCCCGACATTTTGGAGGCAGAGGCAGACAGGTCTTTGAGTTCAAGGCCAACCTGGTCTATAGAGTGAATTGAGTTCCAGCATAGTCAGAGCTACACTGAAAACTGTGTCAAGGGGAAAACAAAAACAAAACTCCAGCCCCAGATTTTGAAGAATTCATAAGGATTTACAGAAGATTGGGAAAAAAAATATGGAATTACTATGGATAATTTCTTTAGAGAGGAATTACTGTTTAATTTCTCTATTTCATTTGTATATTTCTTGTGAAAGTTCAACATGTAATATTATTACTTATTTTGGAACTAGAAACTAACCTAGCACGATAGGCATGCTGAGCAGCAGACTTACTCTGAGCTCCCCTAGGTCCTAACTAGTAATTGTGTGGGCATAAGGAACTGGAATTCAAACTAGGTGAACTGATAAATTTCTTTTTTGAAAAAAAAAAGGAGAAAAAGAGGAGTCAAAAGAAGAGGAGAGAGAGGAGGGAGGCAGACACACGGGAAAGTGTGGTAACTCATGCCTCTCAGCACCGCGCTCGCTTTAGCAAGCTGAGGCAGAAGGATTACAAGAAGTTCAAATTAATCCTGGGTTACATACAGAGACTGTCTCAAAATACAAAACAAAACAAAAAGCTATGAAAATTAGAGAAATAATAAATGAAGAGGAATCAAGTCTCTTTAGAGTAAGTAAAAATAAATAATTTTTGAAAAATATTTGAAATTTTAAAGTGATATAAATGATTAGAATTAAAGCATAGTTTTTATTTTCTTACTAGTTCAGAAAGAAACTTTAAAATTGCTCTCCCATTTCTCTTTTATTCTTAGGAGGATATTTTCTTGTTTTCCAGAACATAAACACTTACTTTCTCTTTGCTTTTCCTAAGCCGCTGCTTCCCGCCTCTTCAGGAATCTGGTTCTCCTTTTTAGAATCTTTAGGGGACAGTCTGAAAAATTCCCCGATGCCTTTTTGCCACTTAGGAGTTGGGCGCACACAGACTGGGTTCCCTCCAGCATACTTATTTTCAGCTGTAAAATAGAAACAGAACTAAATAAAAAACAAATGTAATAGCTATTCTCCACCCTACCCCCAGACAGAGCTTCCCTGTGTATTACTGGCCGTCCTGAAACTTGCTCTGTAGACCAGGCTGGTCTGGAATTCAAAGAGACCCACATGCCTCTGCGTCCCGATTGCTGGGATGACAGGCATGCGCTCCCACCTGGCATTGCCATCCTTTTTTTTTTTTTTTTAAGATTTATTTATTTTTATGTATAAGTACACCATTGCTTTCTTCAGACACACCAGAAGAGGGCATCAGATCCCATTACAGATGGTTGTGAGCCACCATGTGGTTGCTGGGAATTGAACTCAGGACCTCTGGAAGAACAGCTGTTGCTCTTAACCATCTCTCCAGCCCCGGCATTGCCATTCTCTAGCATCAGACTCCAGGTGTTAAAGTGTTCTATCTCAAATTAGAAAATGAAGGCTGGAGAGACACTCAGCGGTAAGAACATGTGCTGCTTTTCAGAATACTAGAGTTCGGCTGGAGAAAGGGCTCTGCAGCTAAGCATACTTGTTTTTCTTGCAGATTACCCAGGTTCCATTCGCCCATAGTGTCTTGAAACCTTTGTAACTCCAATCCAGAAAATCTGAAGCCTTCTTCTGGCCTATATGGGCACACATGTAGTACACAGACATACAGTGAGCAAAATACTCATACATATAAACTAATCTTAAATAATGAAGACTAGTTTTATTCTTTTTTTTCCTTTCAATTATTTTACACAAGTTTTCTTTTATTGAATATAATTTTCATTTACATTTCAAATGCTAAAAACTTTTCCAGTTTCCCCCTCCCCCAAAACTCCCAACCCCTCCTTCCCACCCCCTGCCTCCAAGTATATGCCCCTCCACCCAACCCACTCCCATATATCCCGCCTTGATTTCCCTTGTTGAGCCTTCACAGGATCAAGGACCTCTCCTCCCACTGATGCCCAACAAGGCATTCCTCTGCCACACTTTTGGCTGGAACCATGTGTACCCCTTAGTTGATGGTTTAGTCCCTGGGATGTCTGGGTGTCTGACATCATTGTTCTTCCCATGGGGCTGCAAACCCCTTTAGCTCCTCCAGTCTGCCCTCCAACTCTTCCATTGGGGACTCCACACTCAGTCCTCTGTATGTGTAAGGCTCTGGCAGGGCCTCTCCCGAGACAACCATAACAGGCTCCTTTCGGTATGCACTTCTTATCGTCCATAATAGTGCTGGGATTTGGTGACTGTTTATGGGATGACTCCCCAGGTAGGGCAGTCTCTGGATGGCCTTTCCTTTAGACTCTGCTCCACACTTTGTCTCTATTATTGCTCCTGTGAGTATTTTGTTCCCTTTCTCAGAGGAACCAAAGCACCCCCCACTTAAGTCCTTCTTCTTGAGCTTCCTGTGGTCTGTGAATTGTAACTTGTTTATTTTGAGTTTTTGGGCTAACATCCGCTAATTAGTGAGTGCATACCATGTGCGTTCTTTTGTGACTGGGTTACCTCACTCCGGATGATATTCTCTAGTTCCATCCATTTGTCTAAGAATTTCATGAATTCATTGTTTTTAATAGCTGAATAGTACTCCATTGTGTATGTATACCACAATTTCTGTATCCATTCCTCTGTTGAAAGTCATCTGGGTTCTTTCCAGCTTCTGGCTATTATGAATAAGGCTGCTATGAACATAGTGGAGCATGTGTCCTTAGTACTATGTCTAATTTTCTGAGGAACCACCAAACTGATTTCCAGAGTGGTTTTACCAGCTTGCAATCCCACCAACAATGGAGAAGTGTTCCTCTTTCCCCACATCCTCTCCAGCATCTGCTGTCCCCTGAGTTTTTCATCTTAGCCATTCTGAGTGGTGTGAGGTGGAATCTCAGGGTTGTTTTGATTTGCATTTCCCTGATAACTAAGAATGCTGAACATTTCTTTAGGTGCTTCAGAGCCATTTGAGTTTCCTCAGTTGAGAATTCCCTGGTTTGTTTGTTTGTTTGTTTGTTGGATTTGGTTTTTCCAAGACAGGGTTTCTCTGTATAGCCCTGGCTGTCCTGGAATTCACTCTGTAGACCAGGCTGGCCTCAAACTCAGAAATCCGCCTGCCTCTGCCTCCTAGAGTGCTGTGATTACAGGCGTGCGCCACCACTGCCCGGCTTGTACCTCATTTTTGAACAGGGTTATTTGACTCTATGGAGTCTAACTTCTTGAGTTATTTGTATACATTGGATATTAGCCCTTTATTGGATGTAGGATTGGTAAAGATCTTTTCCCCATCTGTTTGTTCCCATCTGTTGGTTGCCGTTTTGTCCTATTGACAGTGTAGAGTTTGATTCTTAAGACCCATATCAGGTGGTTCACAACTGCTCGTAACTCCAGCTCCATGGGATCCAATGTCAGGTTCTCTCTCTCTCTCTCTCTCTCTCTCTCTCTCTCTCTCTCTCTCTCTCTCACACACACACACACACACACACACTCTAATCACTTGATGTAGAAGCCTGATGTCCTGAATTCATTCTCAAGGTACCATGTAAAGGTGGAAAAGTTGTCTTCAGGCCTGTGCCACAACACATCTCCCCGCATAGCAACAGTAATACATTTTATAAAATGTATTTTTTCTTAATATAAGTTTGTGCCATGTAGGATAAATTGTCTATATTTAATTTAGCAGAAGTATGTATGTATGTATGTATGTATGAGGGTTTGTGAGTGTAAATTTGCTCAAAGATTGAACCCAGGACCTCACATGTGCTAGGCAAGTGCTCTACTACTCAGGTATATTTCTTTGAATGATTAGGTTATTTAGTTAAAGAACATATACAGTGTGATCCAGGCTAGTGGCAGAGGCCTGTAATCTCAGCTACGTGGGAGGACAAAGCAGAAGGATACAAAGTTCAAAACTTGCATGTATTACCAAGTGAGCACAAAGCCAGCCCAGGCAAGTTATTGAAACCTCAATCCCAGTCCCTCTCCCTGCTACAAAGAGAGCTAAGGACACAGCTCAACAATGGACTCCTCCTGAAACGCCCAAGGCCAGAGGTTTAATCCCAATACCTTGGGAATCGGGCAATGTGAAATTTTCTGTAAGAGTAAATCCTACCTTTCAAAGCAACTGGTCCTTTCCATAAGGAAAATCCCATTCCTGGTTATTTTAATAGTAATGTAAAAATCAAAATTCAGGGAAAGTTGCCCCTTTAAAAATTAGTTACAGGAGAATGGTGACTCTCACCTACAATCCTGGAAACCTGAGTTCGACCCTCGAGTCCCCCTAAGTTGAAGATCTTAGAAACAGGGAGATCAGAAGTTGAAGGCCAGCTTTAGCTACATAACAAGTTTGAGACCAGCCTGGATTATATGAGAACTTTTCTTAAAAAAATGGGTCTGGAGAGATGGCTCCATCGTCAGGAGCACATTGCTGCTTTGGCTCAATTCCTAGCACCTACATGGTGTCTCACAGCTATATATAAGCATTGGTACACATACATTTGTTCAAACAATACACTCATACATATAAAATAAATGAACCTACAGTCAAAGATAGATAAAAGTTGTTCTTCATAATTCCATCAAAGAAAACTTACTAAGCAAGTGCTCTGATGCTGAACCACACCTCCAGCTTTACATTTTTAGAGATGTTCTCAGTACTAGAAATATGGGCAGAAATTGTGAATTTGGTTTCTGGTAGTACTAGGAATTAAAACTAGGATTTTGTGCATCCTAGACACACCGGCTACCTCTGAGCTTCATTCCTAGCTCTTGATTGGTTAAGACAGGATCTCCTTCTGTTACCCAGACTGCTTTGGGACATCAGGGCTCAGGCATCCTCCTGCCTCTGACTCCCAAGTAGCTGAGACTGCAAGTCTTTCCCATTATGTTCAGCTTAGCTGCATGATTTAAACCCAGTTCTGCTGATTTTGTTTGTGTGGCCTTACCAAATTATATAATTTTTAAAATGAGGCTATTGGGCCAGTGAGATGGCTCAATGGGCAAAGGCATCTGCTACCACACCTGGAGACCTGAGTTTCAACCCTAAGTGAAAAAAAACTGATTTCCACAAAATTTTCTTTTGTCTTCTGATTTCCACATGTGTTATAGTGTACACATCCATGCATATATAAACACACACTAACACACACAGACATTAATTACATATATTAAAAATAATTTAGAATGAGAATACTGTAATCCCATATAGTTGTTTGTCATTAAAAACACAAATCTATGAACATTTTTCTTTTATTGGCAGAGAGAAGGCAAGTCAGTTCTTCTTCTAGCCCAGGCTGCCATCTCATTCACTATGTGGCCTTGACTTCCTGACCATCCTTCCTTTACTACTCAAGTGCTGGGACTACAAGTATGTGCCACTATACCAGCTGCTTCTTGTCTTACTGCTTTTGTGAGGCAGCATATTGCTAGGACCTGCTGGCATGCCTGGCACTCACTTGGTACCCGAGGCTGGCTTTGAACTTATAGTAGTCCTCCTGCCTCAGCCTCTAGACCATTTAGGATTAGAGCCATGCATCTCTTTGCCAGGCTGTTTATCACATATTAAGGACCTATTTGACTAGCTCTAGTGATTCAGCAATAGGCCAGACAATGAATAAAATTTATTTTAGAATAAATAGAATGTATTATACTTGTAATCCCAGCAATCAGGAGAGAGGGAAAGGGAGAGGGAGGGAGAGAGAGAGAGAGAGAGAGAGAGAGAGAGAGAGAGGGAGAGAGAGAGAGAGAACAGGGCAGGTTGTAGATGTGACTCAGTTGCCTAGCATGCACAAAGCCCTAGGTTAGATAGACCCCCTAGCACAGACTAAACCTTGCATCCATGGCATATGTGTGTTATTCCAGCAGTAGGGAGGTGGAGTTCAAAATTATTCTTTGTACACAGAAATTTTGAGGCCAGCCTAGGCTACATGATACCTTGGAAGAAGGAAAAGGGAGGGGAGAAAGGAGAACAAAAGGAAGGAGGGAGAAAAAAGGAAGGTGAGGTTGGAAAAGAAATGGGGAGCAGAGGAGGGAGAAGCAGAAACAAAAGCAAACATACAGGGGTGGTGGGATTGAGATGTAGCTTAGCGGTAGAGTACTTGCTCTACACCGGCAAGGAAGGCCTCAGGTTCAGTTCCCAAAGACTGCATGCATGGTCAGACAGACACACACACATCTACAGGAAACGTGGTAGTACTTACTGTCCAACGATCACCATAAATCTAATGAGGAGGCACTTAAGTAGCCTCCAAGAAAATAGTAACTGTTAATAACAATTTTAAAAACACCGTTCAGCAAAGAAAAATAGGTTTAAAAATAAACTGCCCCTCACCACCAAGACATGAGTTTTCCATTGGACCCTAACATCCCCATCCAAGCCTGCTGAAAGACTAAGGTCCCCTTAGAGGGTGAGAAGAAATTTAGGGGTGAGAACTTCAAGGGAAACAAATTCCTGAGGAAGTAAAAATAAATCCACCGCGGATCAGGGCCACACAGGTTAGGACGGCTATGCCAGGCCTGATGCTTTCACGGGTGTTACTTCAGAAGCTTCCAGGACCCTTCCTACCTTTTCTTGACGAACTTGAAGAGTTGGTGACAAAGGTGGAGGAGCCAAGCACCTTCCTGGGGGCTTGAGAAGCCACCACTGCAAAGAGAGGTAAAGAGGGGCATTCAGAAGAGGCAGGAGAGTTCGGAACCCGAGTTTGTTCTACCACAGTCCCAGGCTAGCAGAGTGCAGGGAGATGAACAGCAGCAAACGACCTTCCCTGGTCTCTGCAGCTTCTTAGAGGTGAGGGCCAGGAGCCTGCCTCCTAGCTGCTCAATGGGAGGCAGCCATGGGCGCCTCCACCCCCGGGACAGGCTGCCTGGGGAACCCCCGGCCACCTCGCTGTATCCCTTTACCTTTTCTGTAGGCTCCTGGGACGTAGTTTGCTTTGGTCCGCACCATGTTCACACAGGAAGAGACAACTTTCACCGACCACCCCAACTGCAGATGTCTTAACTGGACAAGAACCCGAAAATGATGTTCCCGCCACAGTTTAAATGGGTCTCTTTCCCGCGCGCTCCAAGCTCTTGAGAACCGCGGCTCTTATTGGTTCCGCGCCTTCACCCTGGACCAATTGGCAGCGTCCAGCAGTGACAGCCTGGAGACCTCAGGTTTTGCTGGCCAGTCCATCAGCCCCTGTGGTCATGATTCGTACTTTCTCCTTAAGGGCGGTGCTAGGACTGGGGGCGGGGAGGGGCCGATGGGGCACCAGCGTGGGTGGGAGTTGAGGTAGATAGGTTGTGAACTAGCCAAGTGGTCCGCTTATAAAATAAAACCAAGTAAAGATAGGAATTGTAAAATTTCTTCAAAAGTTATCAGAGTTAAATCTATGATAATTAAAATACTGAAAATGAAAATTATGTGGACTTTTCGATGTAAATCAAAACTAAAATTTAGTATCCAAAGGGTGAACTCTACTGTGTTCTAAAGCAACTTTCTGAAGGGGGGGGGGAATCGGGGGAAGACTCAATTTAGTTTACAGTGTTTTAAAAACCGTTTTCAGATTGTATGAGACTAAAAAATTTAGACAAATTGTCCATACACATTTAAAAATAAGTAAATAAATAAATAAAACATGGCCAAAGAATTTAAAAAATGCCAAATGTAAAAGGGTTGCAGCACTAACCCACATGAGGATAACTGCAAAAAAGATCATTGAAACCATGTTTCAAGTTACAATAGTCCTAAGAATTTGTGTTTGTTCTGAGTGCCATGCATGAAACCAAACCATATGTGCTTGCTGCAGGATGCCTTCTGTTGATGCTTGTGTGAGTGACCACCTCTCAAAGTGTTACAGAACCACTTCCCTGCAGAGAATTATGCTTGAACAGCGCTGGAATCCAGTCAGGACCTTAACCAAATCAACAGTTCATAGGATATTCAATTTGAAGGTTTTAAAGCCAGGCCTACTGTACCTTGTAATCTCAGCCCCGAGGAGGCAGAAAGACTGGTAAATTGTGAGTTCCTTGCCAGTCTGGGCTAGATCACAATATTTTTTTTTTAAAGATTTATTTATTTATTATATGTAAGTACACTGTAGCTGTCTTCAGACACACCAGAAGAGGGCATCAGATCTCATTACAGATGGTTGTGAGCCACCATGTGGTTGCTGGGATTTGAACTCTAGACCTTAGGAAGAACAGTCAGTGTTCTTAACCACTGAGCCATCTCTCCAGCCCCCTCACAATATTTTTAAAAAAGAAAAAATTAAAGGAAAGAAGAAAAGAAAAGAAGGGGCTAGAGAGATGGCTCAGTGGTTGAGAGTACTGACTGCTTTCCCAGAGGAATCCAGTTCAATTCCCAGCACCCACGTGGCAGCTCACACCTGTCTGTAATCAAGTTCCAAGGGATTGGGCGCCCTCACACAGATATGCAGGCAGGCAAAATGCCAATGCACATAAAATACAAATAAATTGTTAAAAAAAGAAAGGAGAGGAGAGGCAAGGAGGGGAGAGGAGAAAGCTAAACTGAAAATACGGGAGCTAGAGAGGTAGCTCAGCACTTAGGAGAACTGGCTGCTCTTCCAGGGAACCTGGAGGACACAGGTTCAATTCCTGCACCTACACAACAGCTCACAACTGTTTGTAACTCCAGCTCCAAGGGATCTGACCCATTGACACAGACACTCTCAGGCAAAATGCTGATCAATGCATATGAAATAAATCATTAAGAAAAAAAGAGCCAGGCTGCAGTTCAGGCCTTCACTCCTGACTCAGGAGGCAGAGGCAGGTGAATCAAGGTTGTCCTGGAACTTTACAGTCAGGTCCAGGAAGGCAAGGACTACACAGAGGAAATAAAACCCACCCACCAACCAAACAAACAACTCAAGTGAAAATAATGAAAGGGTTTAGGTAGTCATTAAATTAACATTATAATGTTAACAATTGCTTGTAGTTTATCTTAATCCTGGAGTGTTAGATTACTGCCAAATTCCCACATAAAAATCAGCAAGCCAATCACAAGCATTCTGTTGTTGTCTTTTACCCTCCTGAAAATGCAAGGTGGTTCTTGTTTGTTTTGTTTTTCTAAAGAGCATTTCTCTGTGCAGCTCTGTGGGAACCCACTGTAGACCAGGCTGACCTTCAAGTTAGAGATCCATCTGCCTCTGCCTCCCAAGTGCTCCCCACTGCCAGACTGCTCACTGGCTCTTTTTTTTTTTTTTTTTTTTTTTTCTTTTTTTCTTTTTCCGAGACAGGGTTTCTCTGTGTAGCCCTGGCTGTCCTGGAACTCACTTTGTAGATCAGGCTGGCCTCAAACTCAGAAATCCACCTGCATCTGCCTCCCAAGTGCTGGGATTACAGGCGTGTGCCACCACCGCCCTGCTTGCACACTGGTTCTTAAATGGCATTGTTTTCTTTCACTTAAATGCCTTCTACTCCGGACTGAATTGGCTAGTTGAACTCATTCTAGAGTCCTGCAAAGAAAGGACCCAGAGAATATTTATTTTCTTTTACATTTCAAGCAAATGGCTAGAGAGAATTTCTTTTTTAAAAAAAAAAAAAAGATTTATTTATATGTAAGCACACTATAGCTGTCTTCAGACACCAGAAGAGGGAGTCAGATCTCTTTACAGATATGGTTGTAAGCCACCATGTAGTTGCTGGGATTTGAACTCATGACCTTCGGAAGAGCAGTCAGTGCTCTTCCACCCTGAGTCATCTCTCCAGCCCCGAGAGAATTTCAAATATGCCTTTTCACACAGGGACAATATACATATTATTGTAGTTGTGTTTGTTTTTGAAACAGGGTTTCTTTGTGTAGCCCTGGTCGGTCCTAGAGCTAACTCTGTAGACCAGGTTGGGCCCAAACTGAAAGAGATACGCCTGCCTCCGCCTCCTGAGTGCTGCGGTTAAAGGGAGGCTCCACCGCTGCTCTGCTCTTGTTTTCTAATACCAATGACGTCTATGAGGAATGCAAATTAGAGAAAGAACACGTGAAAAAGCACGAGACTTAGCAATTTTTTTAATTATTAAAATAGCTACTCTGGGAGCTGGGAATGTGACACAATTGGTATAGTACTTGCCTAAAAGGCATAACACTCTTAGTTTGCTTCCCAGCACCACATACAGCTAGGCATGATGGCACAGAAGTGCAGTCCCAGCACTTGGGAAGCAGAGGCAGAGCAATCAGAAGTTCAGTGCTATCCTCAGCCACAGGTAAGCTCATGGCCAGCCTGGGATATGTAAACCCTGTTTACAAGGAGGGAAGAAGAAGAAAGAGGAGAGAAGGAAGATGGTGATTGGGCTCCAGGCATTGGCAGGAGGGTCTCTCAGAATTGAGGCTAGCCTGGAGTTCCAGGACAGCCTGTGCTACAAAAAGACCCCGTCTCAAAAGACCAAAACAAAACAAAAAAGATTGCTTTAGAGAAGTTTTTCTCTAAACAAAATTAAACTATCTGTGTTAAATAAAGCAGTTATGCCATTTAAACATGAAAATCCTGAAGAGTTGAGGCCTACTGCACTAAGAAAAGTTGTAGTAGGGACAGCAAAATGGCTCAGCAGGTAAGCACACTTATTACCAAATCTGATGACTTGAGTTCCCTTTCAGAACCCACATGCTAGGACAGAACTCTCACCCACCCAATAGAAAACAAACATCTTAAAGAGCAAGTGTAAACACTTTAAGGAAAAAAAATGGAAAAATTGGAAGTGTGCATGAGTTAATAGAATTTCTGATTAAATTTATATCTTGCTATTGGGGATGTGACTCGAGATCTTGTATATCAAGTACAGTCTCTATTACTGAGCTACTAAACGACGGGAATGAATAAATATAGAAAAGGTTACATTATTTGAATCACTAGAATTAATAATCAGATTAGATTACTATGAAAAGATAAAGTTTATTCTCACCATTAATTAACATTACTGTATTTTGCTTTTTTAAAAAAGTTGTTGGGTCAGTGAAGTGGCTGGGAAGGTAAAGGCTCTTGCTGCCCAGCCTGACCACCTGTGCTTGTCTCCCAGGACCCAGATGGTAGAAGGCAAGTACTCTCCCACAAGCTGTGCTCTTACCGCCACATGTGCACTTTTAGTTGTGGTAGCCCACAGACATAGATAATATAATATTTTAAAGATAGGGTCTCACTAATAACCAGGGTGGCCTTGAACAAAGGTCCACCTACCTTTGCCTCCTGGACTGCTGGGGTTAAAAGCGTGTGCTAGCATGCTCAGCTAATGTAATTTATTTTCCCATGATTTTTAATTAAAAAAAGTGTTTAATTTAAAAAAATGTGTAAGTGCCTGCATGTATGTATGTGTTGCATACATGTTTGGTGCCTGTGGAGGCTGGAAGAGATAGGAGTCTTTGGAACTGGAGCTCCAGATGTTTGTAAGCCTTCATGTGGTGTAGCAGTGAGATTCTAGTCTCAATTACAGACAGCACTAAAAATAAGAACCACCATGCTCAGATCAAAAACTAGTACTGTGCTTACAAATAGCTTGCCAAGTGCTGGAGTTTTTGCTTTCCTGTAAGTGTCCAATTGGTGATTGAAATGAGATTCTTGCATACTCAGGAGGTAGGGTACCACTGAAATTGTTGCCACTTGCCTTCCTCCACTCCACCTCTTTTTTGAGACAGGGCCTCGCTAATAAAAAAAAAAAAAAAAGACTGGCTTTAAGTTCATGTAAAGCTAACTTTAGATTTGATATACTCCTGACAACGGCTGTTTTAAATATTCTATAATCAGAGTCAGAGTAGATTTGAAGGCTGTACCCATCATTTGTGGTCCTACTATTCCTACAGCTCTTTTCTAGGTATGCGTTTTTTTCTTCTTAGCACAACCTTCCTGGACCTTCCTGGAGGTGCCCCTCAGTGCCAAAGAATCATCCGTTTCTCTCTCACTCACACACTTAAGTAGACCGGGAAACTGAGAGAAGACGCCGCGACCTAACCAGGCAGTGCAAGCTTGCGGAACCCTAGTCAACAAGGTCGGCGTTTCGAAGGGAACTAGTCTAGCGCAGGACAAGAGGCTTTTGCAACGCAGCTGGTTCCGGTTGGGGAAGATGGCGGTGGCTGGGGCGTCGTCCCGGGAGCCGCTAATACACTGGTGCACTCAGCAGTTGCGAAAAACTTTCGCCCTGGATGTCAGCGAGGAGATCATACAGTAAGATGGGTTCCGGGGCTAAAGCAGAAAGCAGTTCTGTGATGTGCCTGGAAGGGCGAACGGGAAAGCCGGGAGGACTAAAATGTTAAGAAGCATGATTAAAGGGACTGCGGTCCCTTTAGAGTTTGAATTTTGGCTTCCACTTATTCAGTTTAGTATGCCAGACTCCACCCACTCTCCTAGGAAAGTGGCACTGTAGTATTTAGTTTAGACCTGTAAGATTGTTCTGGGAATCAGTTTGCTTACGGACTGTGGAGAGAATGAACAAGTCAGATTGGCTTCCTAGAAATTCCTTTCTCTGAACGTTGTAGTTTGTATCAAGAAGGACCCAGAATTTACACGAGGGGCTACATGGTCCAGTACAGATAGCTCCTGATTCGAGTCCCAGCTTCAGTTTTCTGTTGCCATTAACCAGTTTTGGAACCTTTGGCAAATTAATTCCCCCTTTGTACTCTCTTCTTTCTTTAGAAAATTAATAATTGCTAGAGCTTACCTTTAGTGTTTTAAGTCTTGCAAAAAAGATGGCGATTACTTAACATTTTTTTGAAATGATTAACAATTTGTTGTACTATTACTGTAGGCCAGTCTTTGGGCAGTCAAGATGACCTAGTGTTGACGAGTTCTGCAAAGGGAAGAAGCTGAAGGTCTTCTGGGAGCACATAATACATTTTTGAGTATCCAATAAACTGTTCAATAAAGGATACACATTATGATTTGAAACACTTAAAATGTACCAGAAAAAATGCTTTCACCTGATAGGCAGAAGCTCAGGTTCTGAGTATTCAGGTGGAGAGGAAGATTACAAAAAGAGACTTGATTAAAAAGAAAACAAAACAAAGAGTTTTCCTTAATTTGATTCTGTATTGCTGAAAACAAAATTGATATTCTAGAATTATAATAAGGTCAATTTTCTGAGTTTTGAAGAAAAAATTTTTTAAAGGAAGAGTTAAGACATCCTGGCTGTTTTAAAGTTGAAACTGTAAGAATGGCTTAACACCTGCTTACATTTTTAAAACAAGTTAGACAAGAAGTGTGCTGATCATAAGGACTCAAGCATGCTATAATATTATTTGAAATACTTAAGTGTTCACTAGTTTGCATCAGGTTATTATGTCAGGATGAAAGCAGTTGCTGCGCTTTGTTTGACATTTAATTTGAATAATATTGTAAGGATATGACTAAGTTTATATGTGTTCCAAATACTAAAAGAATTATTAACACAGAATTAGCCTCCTAGTCTGTGTCATATTAGAAGACATGAAGATCAGTACACAGTCAGGAAAATACACTTTATTCCACATCTGCATGGATTCATGATTTGATTTTAATAGATGAGACTTGCTGTATAACATTTGGATACATGTCTTTTAAGTGATTAAATTATTGAAATGACATTTACTACTATGTACCTAGAACTCTTTAATTCTTTCAGGCTTTGAAAACCCCAGGGTTGCCGGGCGGTGGTGGCACACGCCTGTAATCCCAGCACTCTGGGAGGCAGAGGCAGACGGATTTCTGAGTTTGAGGCCAGCCTGGTCTACAGAGTGAGCTCCAGGACAGCCAGGGCTATACAGAGAAACCTTGTCGTGAAAAAATCCAAATCCCCCCCCCCCCAAAAAAAAAAAAGAAAAGAAAAGAAAGAAAGAAAAAAGAAAACTCCAGGGTTAAACAACTCTAGTGATTCTGTAGGTCTTCGATAATCACTGATCTATTGGTGTGACTAGTAAGTTTGGAAAACAAGGTAGTTAGAATGTGTAAGTTCTGAAAGTTATTGTGCCATTTTTTAACAATATTTATATTAAGTATATTTTTTGATTTTTTTTTTTTTTGGTTTTTTTGAGACAGGGTTTCTCTGTATAGCCTTCGCTGTCCTGGAACTCACTCTGTACCAGGCTGGCTTCGAACTCAGAAATCCGCCTGCCTCTGCCTCCCAAGTGCTGGGATTAAAGGCGTGTGCCACCACCCCCCAGCCTGTTTTTTTTTTTTTTTTAAAGATTTATTTATTTATTTATTTTATGTAAGTACACTGTAGCTGTCTTCAGACACCCTAGAAGAGAGTGTCAGATCTCCTTATGGATGGTTGTGAGCCACCATGTGATTGCTGGGATTTGAACTCAGGACTTTTGGAAGAGCAGTCAGCGCTCTTAACCACTGAGCCATCTCTCCAGGCCTGGATTTGGTTTTTTTGAGACAGGGTTTCTCTGTATAGTCCTGGCTGTCCTGGAACTCACTCTGTAGACCAGGCTGGCTTCGAACTCAGAAATCCGCCTGCCTCTGCCTCCCAAGTGCTGGGATTAAAAGCATGTGCCACCATTGCCTGGCTTTTATTTTCATTTTAAAAAATTTTAATATTTTACATGAATGGTTGTTAGTCTGCATACATGTCTGTGTACCATGTGTGGGTAGTGCTTTCATAGATTACTAGAGGACATCAGATCATCTGGGACTTGAGTTACAAATGTGAGCTGTAGCTGGGAATTGAACCCAGGTCCTTTGGAAGAGCTTCAAGTGCTCTTAACCACTGAGTCATATCTCTAGCGCTCTGAGTCTGTGTGCAGAGGTATGTGCAAGGCCCAGGTTCCAACCTTAGAACAACAATAAAAGCAAAACCAGCCAAACAAATTTAATTAGTGAAGTATAAAAAACATCAAGATAAGATGTTCTTAATGAAGTATAAATGGACAGGTTTGTTTTTTATAGATTATAAATGAAATTTCATTATTACACTAGAAGAATATAACAAGTATATTCAATGCTAATTTTTTTTAAGATTCATTTATTTTTTATATGTAAGTACACTGTAGCTGTCTTCAGACACACCAGAAGAGGGTGTCAGATCTCATTATGGATGGTTGTGAGCCACCATGTGGTTGCTGGGATTTGAACTCAGGACCTTCGGAAGAGTAGTCAGTGCTCTTAACTGCTGAGCCATCTCTCCAGCCCCTAATAATTTTTTAAATACAATATTTATTTATGAGTGTGTATACATATCTGTGTATACATGTGAGGTTAGAGGACAGCTTGTGGAGTTGGCTGTCTTTCTCCAAACTCAGGTTATTAGGCTTGGTGAGAAGCACCTAGGTCTACTTGCTCAGGTGTCTCATCCTCCCATGTTTTACCTTGTGAGAGATGTTACCATCTACAGAGTTCACACTCTAGAATCATGTGATAGAGTTACAAAAAAAAAAAAAAAGGCCAAAATGTTTATACTATTTTATGTACTTTTAAAATTTTATGTTGAGCTACATTCACAGCTGTTGTGGAGTACCTGGAACCCATCCATAGGCTATGGTTTCAACACACCTGTTTCTAGTACATGTACTATCAATGATGAGACAATTCCTTTTTTTTGTTGTATCTGCATGTACACCTGCATGTCAGAAGGGGCGTCAGATCCTATTATAGATGGCTGTGAGCCCTAATGTGGTTGCAGGGAATTGAATTCTGGACCTTTGGAAAAGCAACCAATGCTCTTAACTGCTGAGCCATCTCTCCAGCCCCAACTCCTTTTTGTAAAGGTAGATTTATTTTATGTGTGTGAGTGCTTTGCCTACACGAAGGCATGTGTCCCGTGTTTGTGCCTGATGCCTGCAGAGGTTAAAAGAAAACATCTGATCCCTGGAACTGGAGTTTGGAGTGGTTGTGAATCACCTGTGGGTGCTGGGAATTGAACTTATATCTTTGCAAGAGCCTCAAGTACTAACTACTGAGCCAGTAGTTAGCCACTAGCCCCCCAATTTCTTAAAATACTGAGAAACAGTAAATGCCTAAATAACATATATAAGTTAGATTGTGACCTGCTTGAAATCAGGGTCTTTGTCCTCATCAAGTTTAAATCCTTAGCATGTTAGCAGAGTGCATGGCTCAAAGTAAATACTCTTAAAAATTAATGAATGCTTTTCATTTGTGTTTTGAAGTAATGCTAGCATTGAACCCAAAATCTCATGTATGCTAGGCAAGTTTTGTTTGACTAAGCTCCCATCAACCCTGATGAATAATGTTTAGTAGCTTCATCCCTGTTATGATTTCTGAAAGTCAAACAGTAAACAATTTTTGTTCAGTAATTTATGTCATTACCTCCTTAGATATGTTTTGTCAATTGAGAGTGCTGAAGAAATACGAGAATATGTGACAGACCTTCTCCAGGGAAATGAGGGCAAAAAGGGTCAATTCATAGAAGATCTTATAACCAAATGGCAAAAGAATGATCAAGAGTTCATTTCTGATTCTTTCCAACAGTGCTCAAAAAAAGATGGTGAGTTAATGTGGTTAAGTAGTAATTGAAATATCACTGAGAAATGCTTGGCTTTGAAAGCCTCAGTGTTTTCTGCCACTGGGTATAACTTGTTCATAGTTAACTTAAACAGAACTTATGTGTGTGTATTTTTGCCTTAGGTCTATTGTTAGAAATGAATATTGCTCTAAGCCAGGGGTTCTCAACCTTTAATACAGTTCCTCCTGATGAGGTGACCCCACCATACAATTGTTTTGTTGCTACTTCATAACTGTAAGTTTGCTACTGTTATGAATTGTAATATAAACATTCGATATGTAGGATATCTGCTATATGATCCTCGAAGGGTTTACAACCCACAAGTTGAGAACCATAGCTCTAACCTATCAAGCTTTTCTGTGTGCCTCTGTCTCAAGTACTGGGACTGAAAGTATCTCCCATCACACTGAGTACCAGCCACCTTTTTAAAATTTACAGAAAATTCACAAGACAATCATTTTTCAGGCACAGTTGTGGCTTCAGAATAATTTCAAAAAGTTACAAATGTATTAAAGAAATATCTTTCAAGGGCTGAATCCTAACTCAGTGGTAAGACACTTGATAAGCACGTGTGAGAGCCTGTGTTCTATCCCCCACAGTATAAAAACGTTTTTATAAATATATTTTTAAAGATTTTAAAAAAATATTTGTTTCATGTATATGGGTATTGTACCTGCATGTTTGTCTCTGTCATGCATGTGTCTGGTGCCCTTGCAAGCCAGAGGAGGGAATTGGGTTCCCTAGACCTAGAGTTTCAGATGTGAGCTGCTATGTGTGTGTACTGGAAACTGAGCCATGCCTAGGCAGTGCTGTAACTGCTGAGCCTCTCATTTGTTTTGTTTTATTTTGTTTTGTTTTCCTTTTTCTTTTTCAAAGGCAGGGTTTCTCTACATAGCCCTGGCTGTTTTGGAACTTACTTTGTAAACTAGGTTAGCCTTGAACTCAGAGATCTGTTTGCCTCTTCCTCTAAGTGCTAATTAATTAAAGTTATGTGCTTCTACATCCAGCTCCAGCCCTATTTTTATAAATACTTTTAAAGATATGAATATCTCAAAGAAAGCATTGACTGATTATAGTAGTAATGATAGAGGATCTATTTACATAGTATAAGAGATGAATACCAAACCAAATAATATGCTTTTATTATATCAGATGTTTTGAATTTGCATTATTATCTCCACTCAGTCATATTTTGAGTTTTTCCTGCAGTACTGGGATTCAGGCCAGGGCTGCTTGCATGGTAGACAGATACTTGCCATCACAACCCTGTCTGGAATTATTCATCATTGACCACAGTCATAAAAATGGTGGTTTAAATTTTTTTTGTTTTTTTTGTTTTTTGGATTTGGTTTTTTTCCAGACAGGGTTTCTCTGTATAGCCCTGGCTGTCCTGGAACTCACTCTGTAGAATAGGTCGGCCTCGAACTCAGAAATCCACCTGCCTCTGCCTCCCAGAGTGCTGGGATTACAGGCATGCGCCACCACTGCCCAGCTGGTGGTTTAATTTTTAATTGAGAATAGTTCTACCTGACACCTTGTCTTGACTGTAAATAGTAAGAACTACCTTCTGGAAAGATGTCTCAGCAGTTAAGAGCTCCTACTGCTCTTCCAAAGGTCCTGAGTTCAATTCCCAGCAACCACATAGTGGTTTACATCCATAATGAACTCTGATGCCCTCTTCTGGCATTGAGGTATACATGCAGATAGAGCATTCATAGACATTAAAAAAAAAAGAATTACCATCATGTTTTAGCTACAGAAACTAATAAATCTTACTAGTCTCTTTCTGAAGCTATGTGTATTTTATTTTATTCTTTAAAGAAATTTTAGATGGACAGAGATCAGTGGACCAGCTAAAGCGGAGTAGGAGGAAAGGAAGAAACAAACAGGAAGTTCCTGCATTTCCTGAACCTGACTTGACTGTGGAGGTCAAAACACCTTTAGATTTGGCCAAGGTAAGTGCTTATAAAATTAATCTTTTCCTGGCTGTATGGACAAGAGGAAGTGACTAATATATTTTAGAGACAAAGTACAGAAATTGGTCTATACTGTCCGGCTTAACAGACTGATGAACTTTAGAACAAAAGCTGACAATGCTGACATATTACTCTGTATGTTGTGGTAGGCCTGTTTTCCTTTGGAGATAAGGCACCATGCAGCTTAGAGAGAGTTCGCCTTGAACCCCTGGTCTTCCTACCTCCATCTTCCAAGGTCTGAGATTCCAAGTGTGTGCCACCACTCTCCACAGACTTATTTCATATTGACGATCAGACTTAGGTCCTTGTGCATGTATATGAGACAAGCACTCGACCCCTGAGCTACACTCCTAGTCCTGGATGGATAATAGTTAATGAAGCATCCTGTTTTCAACTTCAGCATGTGAGAGGGCAGTAAAAACTAAATGATTATATACTTATTGCTGTTATTAAAACATACTTACCTGGCAGGAGAGATGCCATGATATTGAAGGTGGTTTTCCCAGGACAAGGCTTATCCATAGCACTAACTCCTGTGATTTCCACAAATGGGGGAAACTTGACTGCATTTTGTGTGTGTGTGTGTGTGTGTGTGTAAGGGGTTGTTTGCACCATGCCCCACAGCAAAACAAACACCAAAACAAAAACAAAAGCCAGGTAGTTGAGAGACCTAGGCAAGAAGATTAAGAGTTCCAGGCCAGCCTGGCGGTGGTGGCGCATGCCTTTAATCCCAGCACTTGGGAAGCAGAGGCAGGCAGATTTCTGAGTTTGAGACCAGCCTGGTCTACAAAGTGTGTTCCAAGATAGCCAGGACTACACAGAGAAACCATGTCTAGAAAAACAACAACAACAACAAAAAAAACAAAAACAAAAACAACAACAAAAGAGTTCCAGGCCAACCTGGGCTACTTAGTGAATTCTAGGCCATCCTGGAATGCATAGTGAGTCTAAAATATAGGTGAATAGTATTTTGTTTTGAAAGTTTTTCCTTCTACAATTATTATCCATATTTAGTCTTCTTATTTTTAACCAGGCTGGCCTAGTATCCTAAGCTGTTTGAACTCAAAATCTCAAGCCTTCCAAGAGCTCAGACCATTGTCGTTGCAGGCTGGACAGCTGAAACATTATAGTCAGCACAACTCGACAAGTTAAATTTCTCTTCAGAAGAAAATTAAAGATGGGATATGACAATTTTGAGTAGGCTAACATGCAAAAACATGGGTGGAAGTGTACCTGGTGGCCTCAAGCCTGTAATCCTAGTACTCAGGAGTCTGAAGCAGAAGGGATGCCTTAAATTCAAGGCCAGCCTGGTCTTCACGATGAATTCCAGGCCGGCTAGAGCTACAGCATGAGGCTTTGTCTTAGAAAACTAAAAAGTAAAAACTAAAGCAAAAGCAAGGAGAACAAACTTTACAAAGATTACTGCAAGTGACAAAGAACGTCTGACCAGTCTCGCTAGGATGGCTAATTCTTCACACTCCTCCTGGTTTGCTTGGGACTTTTCCAATTTTAACACCAAAAGTCTCACATTATGCCCCTGTCCCAAGGCATGAACAAACCAAGATGTCTATACTAATCAGATAAATACACATTAAATCACTGAGATATTTCCTATCAGATTGTCAATGTCCTATCAACTGTCAATAAATAATATTGGCAGCATGCATCAAGAACTATAGAAATCTTTGGTTTATGTATTCTTTTTTTTTTTTAAGATTTATTTATTTATTTATTGTTATATGTAAGTACACTGTAGCTGTCTTTAGACACACCAGAAGAGGGCATCTGATTTCATTATGGATGGTTGTGAGCCACCATGTGGTTGCTGGGATTTGAACTCAGGACCTTCGGAAGAGCAGTTAGTGTTCTTACCTGCTGAGCCATCTCTCCAGCTGTATTCTTTATTTTAATCCCTGTATCCACAGCCTAGACTAAACTAGGGAAGGACTTTTCCCCTGAAGTACACTCAAGTATTGTATTGTTGTAATGGCTAAAGGTGTTGCACACTTTTTCATGTTTCTGTTGATCATTTGGATATCTGTTACTATGAAATTCCTATTTACGATAATTTTTTATACTGTTATCTTTTTTTCTTATCCTCCCACCCCCATAATAGGGACAGAATGTATGGCTGCAGGCATGCTAGCTTCATGCTTCATGCTAGCTTCATGCTTCATGCTAGCTTCATGCTTCATGCTAGCTTCATGCTTCATGCTAGCTTCATGCTTCATGCTGTCCCACCAGCTGCACTCCGACTCCTTTCTTATTCATTTCTGAACGAATACATTTCTTTTCTTTTAAGATGTATTGCTTATTTATTTTGTGTATGTGAGTACACTATCACTCTCTTCAGACACACTAGAAGAGGGTATCCAATTCCATTACAGATAGTTATGAGCCACCATGTGGTTGCTGGGAACTGAACTCAAGACCTCAGGAAAAGCTCTTAACCACTGAGCCATCTCTCCAGCCCATGAATACTTTTTTTTTTTTTGTTTTTTTGTTTTTTTGTTTTTTTGGATTTGGTTTTTTCAAGACAGGGTTTCTCTGTATAGCCCTGGCTGTCCTGGAACTCACTCTGTAGACCAGGCTGGCCTCGAACTTAGAAATCTGTCTGCCTCTGCCTCCCAGAGTGCTGGGATTACGGGCGTGTGATGCTACCACCACCCGGCTTATGAATACATTTCTTAATAATTTCTTTATCTTATTGATTGCCTTTGTTTTGAGATCTGTGGCTGTTACTACTTTTAGAGGCATTCAATTCTTTGTTTTATTTATTTATTCTGTGTGCACACATGTATACAGTTGGTGGGAGTTGGTTCTCTTCTTTTATGATGTGGTCCTGGATATTAAACTCTGGTCATTTAGGCTTGGCAAGCATCTTTATCTAATGCATCATCTAACTCACCTCTAAAGGCATTCTTTAGCTGTGGTTAGATATCAAGGGTTGGGGATATAACTCAGTAGCAGAGCATATGCCTAGTGTTCATAATGCACTGGTTCAATAATAGCCAGCACCACAAGGCAAAGGAAAAATGGGGCTGGGGGTGTAGCTCACTCAGTGGGCAGAGTGCTTGCCTGGCTGTCATGAACCCTGTGTGCCATCCCTGCACTGCTTATTATGTGAGTGGTCATGTTTGCCTGTCACCCCTGCATGCAGGAAGTACAGGCAGGAGGATCAATATCATCTTCTGCTTTGAACTTAATAGTTTTAGGCCAGATAATACTAAAAAACAAAAACAAAAAATAACCCAATTTGTAAATAAATTATTTTTAATATAAATGTAACACTGAATTAATCTGGCAGCTGTATTTCTTTACCTTAGACTATTCCCCAGTAATCACACAGAAAAACCAAGAATTATTTAAAACTGCACTTCAATAGCTGAGCTATTCCGTTCTATGCTAATCTGGCTACCCCACATCCCCAGCCCATGATACCTGCATATTATTATTGAGCTGGCTCTTTGGGCTTCAGGTGTGTTTCTATGATTACTCTCCAGATCCCATCCTCTTGGCTCTAATTCCTCCATCCTCCTCCTCATCTGAGTTTCCCCCTCTCCCTCTCTCCTTTCTCTGCTTGGCAGGAGTCCAGCCCTATTCTCTATTCTGCCCAGCCATTGGGTGATCAACATTTATTGACAAGGCAAAGAATAAATGGTAAGAACTATTTACACAAACTTGAGACAGGGGATTTTTGGTGTATGCATTAAAATGCCATGTCTGGATTGAAACAAGATACGAGGGCAGAGAAATATCTCAATATGGCTCTGGATAAAAATGCTTGCCACCAAGTCTGAGTTCTGTCCTCTGAATCTACATGGTGGAAAGAGAGAACAAATTCCTGCAAATTGTCCTCTGACCTCTACCAGCACCACAGCATGCACACACTCATTCGAGGTTTCACATGTGTAAACTTTATTTATTTGTTTATTTATTTATTTATTTTTGTTTTTTTGAGACAGGGTTTCTCTGTATAGCCCTGGGTGTCCTGGAACTCACTCTGTAGACCAAGCTGGCCTCGAACTCAGAAATCCACCTGCCTCTGCCTCCCAAGTGCTGGGATTAAAGAAATGCACCACCACTGCCCGGCTAAACATTTCTTTTAAAAACATACCAAGCTGATTGCTACATTTACCTTGCTCTATGCATATTAGGTGATTGAGAGCTACTAACAAATAAAGCAATTGCCAGGTCTAATTACTTTGCCTTATCAGGGCCCCTGATTATAAGAAACCTGTCTTTTCCCATCTATGCTAATTGTTGACTAAGGTGTCAGGAGTTAGTCAGCAGCTGTGAGGCGCTCCTTCATGATTCTTCTTTGTTGATCAGTGCTCCTATGATGTCTTTGTACTACCAGGCACAGGAAAGCAACAACTCTGTAAAGAAGAAGACAAGATTCGTCAATTTATATACAAGAGAGGGACAGGACAAGCTTGCAGTCCTGCTTCCTGGGCGTCACCCGTGTGATTGCCTGGGCCAGAAGCACAAACTCATCAATAACTGTCTGGTCTGTGGGCGGATCGTCTGTGAGCAGGAGGGTTCAGGCCCCTGTTTGTTCTGTGGCTCTTTGGTAAAGTTCTTCTTTCATGTTTTGATTTTACTCTGTGTCCTGGTTCGGTTGGGGTTTTTGTTTGTTTTGTTATTTTGTTGTTGTTGTCTTTTGTCAACTTGAGTTATCTGAGAAGAGGGAAACCCAATTGAGAAAATCCTTCCCTAAGATTGGCCTCTAGGTAATCCTGTGAAACATTTTCTTAACTAATGAATAATATGGAAGGCTTTGCAATTGTGTATAGTTCTACCTATGGGAAGGTAGTCCTGGAATATATAAGAAAACTGGCTAAGACCTAGGTATGACAGAGCACACCTGTAATCCCAGCACTTTGGAGGCAGAGGCAAGAGAATCTGTGAGTTTGAGGCCATCCTGGTTTATATAGTGAGTTCTAGGCCAGTCAGAGCTACAGAATGAGACCTTGTTTTTAAAACAACAATAGCAACAAAAACCCCAAAACATAAAAAGGCAAAAGGGGCAAGCCAGTAAGCAGCATTACTTATATCACTTACCAGTTCCTGCCTTAGGTTCCTGCCATGACTTCCCTCAGTGATGAACTATGACCTGGAAATACAAGATGAGATAAATCCTCATGAGGGCTAAAGGGATAGCTCAGTGGTTACAAGCACTAGCTGCTTTTGCAGAGGACCTGGGTTCAGTTTTCAGCAGCCTATAACTCCAGTTCCAGCAGATCTGATGCTGTCTTTCTTTTGACTTCAACAACCCAGGTACACACATGGTGAACAGATGTATATAGAGGTAAAATATTCAAACATTCAGACAATAAAAATAAATAAGGATAAAAAAATACCCTGTCCTCCTATCAAATTGTTTTCAGTCAACACAGCAGTAGAAGCCCTACTTAAGACACTGTACTTTGAGCCAGTAACCACGGCCATTCAAATCCTCTGCAAAAATTGCTTCCCTACATTGTTTAATGAAATCCTAGTACTCTGGAGACTGAGGCAGAAAAGTGAGCTTTTAAAGCACGCTCTCACTGTATAACTAGTCTAGTTTCAAGCTCCCTATGTAGCCCAGGCACATTAATATCTGTCTTTGTACTTCCTGTATAAACCAGACTAGCTTCAAGTTTGTGGCTGTCCCCCTGCCTCAGATTCCTAAGTATTGAGATTACAAATGTGTATTATCGGCTGGGCGGTGGTGGCGCACGCCTGTAATCCCAGCACTCTGGGAGGCAGAGGCAGGCGGATTTCTGAGTTTGAGGTCAGCCTGGTCTACCAAGTGAGTTCCAGGACAGCCAGGGAAACCCTGTCTCAAAAAAACCAAATCCAAAAATCCAAAAAAAAAAAAAAAACCAAAAACAAAAAACCAAATGTGTATTATCATATTTATTTGCTTTCTGTTTTTTTTTTTTTTTCTTTCTAGTTTTTCAAGACAAGGCTTCTCTGTGTAACAGAGCCCTGTCTGTCCTGGACTCACTTTGTAGACCCTGCTGGCCTTGAACTCACAGAGCTCCATCTGCTTCTGCCTCCCAAGCACTGGGATTAAAGACATGCACCACCATGCCTGGCTCCTGTTGGTTCTTAATTTTATGTGTGTACATGTTTATATCTGTGGACCACAGTTGTGCCCAGTTCCCTCAAAGGCCAGAAGGGGGAACTGGATCCCTAAAACTGGAATTTCTGACACTTGTGAGCTGCCATGTGTTTTCTGGGACTTGAACTCAGATCCTTTGGAAGAACAGCTAATGTTCTTAACTGCTGAGTGATCTCTCTATCCTCAAGCTTCTGGTTCTTTCTGATAAAACATAATTTCTTTTTTTTTTCCCCAATGATTTATTATATGAGCTGTAGCTGTTTTCAGACACACCAGAAGAGTGCACCAGATTCTATTACAGATGGTTGCGAGCTACCATGTGGTTGTTGGGATTTGAACTCAGGACCTTTGGAAGAGCAGTCAATGCTATTAACCACTGAGCTATCTCTCCAGCCCACACATCTTATAATTTCTATTGTCCGAGTTGGAGTTTATTGTTAAAACCAAAGGTTTTGGAAAAGTGCCATGATTTTTTCAGTATTTTCAACAGAAGTAAATATTTGTCCTTTGAAAGTAGGTATATGTATGTATTTATGTATATGTGTGTGTGTGTGTGTGTATATATATATATATATATATATATGTATTATATAGTTATTCAGGAATATTTATTGTAATGAACATTTTTATTTTTGTAGCCAGGGTTTCTCTGTGTGGCCTCGGCTGTCCTGGAACGTGCTCTGTAGCCCAGGCTGGCCTTGAACTCAGAGATCTTTGTGTTGAGGCTACATTTTATAGCATGCCAAGCAAGCAGTACCATTCAAGCTCTGTATGATAAATCTTACTTTTACATTATAGGTATGTACTAATGAAGAACAGGATATTTTACAGCGGGACTCCAATAAAAGCCAGAAACTGCTGAAGAAACTCATGTCAGGTAAACCCTGGGTTTCTTTCTTGCTTTCTCTTTTCATTCTTTGAGACTGGGCCTCCTTGTGTACCCCTGGCTGGCCTGAAACTCACTCACTAGACCAGGCTGGTCTTGAGCCTATCTCCGTCTTCCATGTACCAGGATTAAAGGTGAGTATCATTATCTGGTTAAGATGCCAGAGTGTGTGTGTGGGGTGTATTTTTATTTTTAATTTTTGGTGCTGGTGATTAAACCTGACTCCTCATGAATGCTAGGCCATGTCTCTAGCCCTTCAACAAGCATTTAAAAATTAGTAAAAACTATATACTAGGGGCTGGAGAGATGGTTCAACACTTAAGAGCACCAACTGTTCTTCCGAAGGTCCTGAGTTCAAATTCCAGCAACCACATGGTGGCTCACAACAATCTGTAACAAGATCTGATGCTCTCTTCTGGAATGTCTGAAAACAGCTACAGTGTACTTACATATAATAATAAATACATCTTTTAAAAAATACATACTATTGAACAACAAAATAAACAGTAATAGTAGGCTATAATAAAAAATGAATATCCATATTCATTCTGTAACAAATGGAACAAACTAAACAATAAAGAAGAGTCCAACTCTAACTGAAGAATTTGGATTAATAAAGTAGAAAAAAATGAGTCTAACAGAAAATCACCATCAGAGCATGAATGATAGTTCTAATTGCTACTGGCAAGATGCTTCCATGGAGTAAAAATTTAAGAATAGCATACTTTCAAGGACATGGAAGGTAAAAGAGTTGGAGGGGAGACCAGATTGAAGGAGGGTAAGTTAAAACTAATGCAGCGACACTTGAATTGGTTCCTGTCTTAGTCAGGGTTTCTGTTCCTGCACAAACATCATGACCAAGAAGCAAGTTGGAGAGGAAAGGGTTTATTCAGCTTCCACACTGCTGTTCATCACTAAAGGAAATCAGGAGTAGAACTCAAGCAGGTCAGAAAGCAGGAACTGATGTAGAGGCCATGGAGGGATGTTTCTTACTGGCTTGATTCCCCTGGCTTGCTCAGCCTGCTTTCTTATAGAACCCAGGACTACCAGCCCTGGGATGGCACTACCCACAAGGGGCCCTCCTCCTCGATCTCTAATTGAGAAAATGCCCCACAGCTGGATCTCATGGAGGCATTTCCTCACCTGAAGTTCCTTTCTCTGTGATAACTCCAGCTTGTATCTGGTTGAGACACAAAACCAACCAATACAGTTCCTAAAACAGAAAAGTAATAGTAGTGAAGAAAGAAACTAGAGTAATATAATTCTACTAAATACTATTAATTACATTACTTCTAATTAATTGCTACATTACTAGTAATTAACAGAATTATACTGATGCAAGTTCGGTCTTGTTTTTTATTTTTTTAATGGTTTATTTATTTCATGTATTTTGGTGTTTTGTTTGCGTGTATGTCTGTATGAAGTCAAGTCCCCTGAAACTGGGGTTATAGACATCTACGAGCTGTTGGAATTTGAACCTGAATTTTCTGGAAGAGCAACCAGTGCTCTTTTTTGTTTATTTGGTTTTTGGTTTTTTTTTTTTTTTTGGACTTTTTGAGACAGGGTTTCTCTGTATATCCCTGGCTGTCCTGGAACTCACTCTGTAAATCAGGCTGGCCTCGAACTCAGAGATCCACCTGCCTCTGCCTCCCAGAGTGCTGGGATTACAGGGGTGCGCCACCACCGCCCAGCTTGCAACCAGTGCTCTTAACCATTGAGCCATCTCTCCAGCCCCTCCCAAAATGATGAACCTATATATTTATTCTTTTTGGCTTTTTTGAGACAGGGTTTCTCTTATAGCTCTGGCTGTCCCAGAACTTGCTCTTTAGGCCTGGCTGGTCTTGAACTCACAGAGATCCACCTGCCTCTGCCTCCCAAGTTCTGGGACTAAAAGTATGCACCACCATGCTATGCTCTCAGTTCTAATTTCTTAGTTTTAATCCTTATAAAGATAATGCTGACATCAAGGGAAGCCAGGTGAACATATATAGGAGGTATACTCTTCTTTTTTAAACCCTAAAAATGTTCAGTCTTTTATATTTGAAAGCAATTCACAAAAATAGCTAAGAACCTTTTTGTTAGGGTAGCAGATACCTGAAGTACTTTATTTGAGAGTCTGAGGCAGGAGAATTGTTTGAGTATTATCTACTCACAAATAAAAATAAAATTGGGCTGGAGATGATGGCTCAGCATGTGAAGGTATCCTCTGCTAAGAAAATCCGACTCCCAAGAGTCCTCTGCTTGTGTTGCATGACATGCGCCCATACACATACATACCATGTCACACTGAACTAGTAAAATGTAAAAAGACAAAAGTTAAGCTAGGCATAGTGATGTGTTAAGCACATAGTAACAGTACTCTCAAGTCTATGGAAGGAGCACAGCATGTTTGAAACCAACCTGCAATACATAGTGAACTAAAAACAGGCCATCCTGAGCTATGTAGGGAGACTATGTCTTAAAAAAGAAGTTTAAGATTGGCAAGTTGGTTCAAAAGGTAAAGGTGATTCCTGCTACATTCCTGGGACCCACAAATTGTCTTTTGACTTCCACACACCTGCTGTGGCTTGTGTACATGGACACACCCTCATAAACACTAAATTCATTTAAAACTTCAGAAAAATAAAGGCCATTTTTAAAAAAGATTTATTTGTTATATGTAAGTACACGGTAGCTGTTTTCAGACATACCAGAAGAGGGTATCAGATCTCATTATGGATAGTTGCAAGCCACCATATGGGATTTGAACTCAGGACCTTTGGAAGAACAGTCCATGCTCTTAAGTACTGAGCCATCTCTCCTGCCCAAGACCATTTTTAAAAGACATATTTTTGGCCTTTTTTTTTTTTTTTTTTTTAAGATTTATATGTAAGTAAGTACACTGTAGCTGTCTTCAGACACTCCAGAAGAGGGCATCTGATCTTGTTATGAATGGTTGTGAGCCACCATGTGGTTGCTGGGATATGAACTCAGGACCTTTGGAAGAGCAATCGGTGCTCTTAACTGCTGAACCATCTCTCCAGCCCCATTTTTTTTTGCCTTTTTGAGCCCCCCTTTTCCTTTTTTAGAATAAGATCTCATATAGCCCACCCTTCTTCTTCTTCTTCTTCTTCTTTTTTTTTTTTTTTTTTTTTTTTTTTTGGCTTTTTTCGAGACAGGTTTCTCTGTGTAGCCCTGGCTGTCCTGGAACTCACTCTGTAGACCAGGCTGGCCTCGAACTCAGAAATCCGCCTGCCTCTGCCTCCCAGAGTGCTGGGATTACAGGCGTGCACCACCACCACCTGGCTTTTATTTTCTTTTTAAATACATTTTTCTGTTTGTTTTTGAGATAGGGTTTCTCTGGGTAGCCCTGGATGTTTTGGGACTCCCTCTATAGATCAGGCTGGCCTTGAACTCAGAGATCCACTTGCTTCAGCCTTCAAACTACTGGGACTAAAGGTGTGTGCCACCATTGCCCTGGTAGATTCCTTTAAATAAAGAAACTCCCCCTCCTTTCATTTTTGAGGAATCATTGATGTCAATACCACTTGATGCTGGTTTTCATTTAAATGAATGCTTCAAATCATCAGGCTAGAACCAGACCTCACAACAACAGATCTGTTCTATGGGCTGATACCATTTGCTTCCCTTATTGAATTTCAGGGGCAGAGAATTCTGGAAAGGTGGATGTCTCTACCAAGGACCTACTTCCTCATCAAGAATCTCGAATGAAGTCTGGGTTGGAGAAGGCTATCAAGCACAAAGAAAAACTGTTAGAGTTCGACAGAACTAGGTACAGTAGGGTTAGACTAGCATGCTAAGACAAAACTCATCGGTAGAGCTAAAACAATTAAAGCTCTCTGGGAGCTAGAACTGATCCAACTCTCTAGCATCCCAAATGTTTTAATTTGGGGTGCCAGAGATTTGGTTCAGAAATTAAGAGCGTGTACTGTTCTTTCAGAGACCCAGGTTTGATTCCTAGCACCAGTGTAGCAGTTTACAAGCATCTGTAGCTGCAGTTCCGGAGGAATGTCCTCATACCTCTACAGGCATGAGACACACACTCACGTAGAACACACAAATGTACATGCAGGCAAAACACTCACGCATACATAATAAAATAAATACTATTTTGACACTGCTGCCTTCCCAAGGTAGAGTATGAAAGGGTTTATGACAAAGGAGAGCTGAATGCTGTGGAGTGGATTTTGTTTTTTGTTTTTTTATTTCATCTTACCTTTTGTTATTTCTTTTCATTTGACACAGTTTCACTCTATGGCCTTGGCTGGGTTGGAACTCAATCTGTAGACCAACCTGGCATTGGACTTGCACAGATCCGCCTGCTTTTGCCTCCCAAGTGCTAGGATTAAAAGCATAGGCCACCACACCTGACTCTTCTAATTTTTTTTAAACATTCTGCACTATGAACTTAGAGATTAAATCGATTTAGTAACATTTTCTAGGTGTTGGGTAAATATTTTGAAGACCATATTTTCAAATCAAAGAAGACCTGTGTTAAGTAATCTATACTATAAGCAGTATAAATATTACACAGGCAGCACACAGATATCTATGCTAAAGACATAATGGAAGAACATTTAAGTAAAAATTAAGCCAGGCATAATGGCACACACCACTAATCACAGTACTTGGAAGACAGAGGCAGTAGGATCTCTGTGAGTTCACAGCCAGTCTGGTCTACATAGTGAATTTCAGGACAGCCAGGACTTGAGACATCCTGTCTCAAGAAAATAGTTATCAAAAACTAGGTAATATGTGTTTTTAAATTTTAAAATTTCTGGTTAATAGAGGCTTATTTTTTTAATAAGAAATAGGATCTTCATGCACTATACTTTATAAAAATAAAATCCTGGCAGACATGAGCTACATACTTTTTCCTTGGTTCAGAGCCCTAGAGTCCAGTAAGCACATCCTTAAGCTACTAATGCCACCTTCCAGGTGCCAACTGCTGTGCACTCTCTTAAACCCCAGTGAACTACTTCCCTGGAATAGGATAGTGCTGAAATACTCGAGATGAAAACTGGCTCCGAAGACTTATTCATGAATTCAGCAAATATTTATTAAAACATGTCTTTCTAGCTTTAGGAAGAGCCTGGCAGACAAACTCTTGCCTCAGAGAGCTCACTCTGTAAACAGCTGCCCAGCTCTCATACAGTCACTGGCAGCCTTGAATTCAACCTTCAAGGTGTGCTGAGACAGTGATTTCCTCTGTGAGGGCAAATAGGAGCGTTTAAAACCTCACTATTGGAGGTGGAGTGGAGGCGGGTGCACATCAAGCCATCCACGTGTCAAGGCCCCTAAGAAATCTTATAATGCAAAATGTTTTTGTACCTTGAATATGAATGTAATTTAAGTGCCTTCTGTGTGTCAGTAATTTGAAATTATGGAGAAAACAGTCTTTTTTAGGTTTGTGGATTTGATGTAAAGAATTTCTGTGAGCCCCAGTTTGGGGGTTAAATTGTCAGCTTTCCAGTCTTCAATTTTCTTCTCATTATGATCTTAGAACTTGGCCTGGACTGTTATTGAACTAAAGAGTGAAGAGGAGAGGTATCGAAACTGTTAACAGTAGTAGATGAATAAAACATTCAGCTGACCCTGCCCCTTGCCTGGGCTTCACAGCGCATGAGAATGGGAGAGCTGGCCCTGATGGCTCAGGCACAGGAAAGCTGGTGTCTTAGTCAGGGTTTCTATTCCTGCACAAACATCATGACTAAGAAGCAAGTTGGGGAGGAAAGGGTTTATTGAGCTTAACACTTCCACATTGCAGTTCATCACTAAAGGAAGTCAGAACTGGAACTCAAGCAGGTCAGGAAGCAGGAGCTGATGCAGAGGCCATGGAGGGATGTTTCTTACTGGCTTGCTTCCCCTGGCTTGCTCAGCCTGCTCTCTTATAGAACCCAAGACCACCAGCCCAGGGATGGCATCACCCACAAGGGGCCCTCGCCACTTGTTCACTAATTAAGAAAATGCCCCACACTGGATCTCATGGAGGCACTTCCCCAACTGAAGCTCCTTTCTCTGTGATAACTCCAGCCTGTGTCAAGTTGACACACAAAACTAGCCAGTACAATTGACCCCTTGTCAACTTGACACACAAACACATCACTATTAAGCCTCAACCCTTACTTTCTTATTCATCCCCAAGATCTAAATTAATTTAAAAGTCCTATAGTCTTTACATATTAAAAGTTCAATCACTTTAAAATGTCCAATATCAGCTGGGCGGTGGTGGCGCACGCCTGTAATCCCAGCACTCTGGGAGGCAGAGGCAGGCGGATCTCTGAGTTCGAGGCCAGCCTGGTCTACAGAGTGAGTTCAGGACAGCCAGGGCCAGAGAAACCCTGTCTCAAAAAAACCAAATCCAAAAAACAAAAACAAAACAAAAAAAATTAAAATGTCCAATATCTTTAAAATTCAAAGTCTTTTAAAAATTCAAAGTCTTTTAACTGTGGGCTCCACTAAAATACTTTCTTCCTTCAAGAGGGAAACAACAGTGCACAGTCACAACCAAAAGCAAAACTCAAACTCCAATGGTTCAATGTCTGGGATCCAACTCACAATCTTCCAGGCTCCTCCAAGGGTGTGGGTCACTTCTCCAGCTCTGCCCTTTGTAGCACACAGCTTGTCTTCTAGGCTTCAGCTGCCTGTACTCCACTGCTGCTGCTGTTCTTGGTTGTCATCTCATGGTACTGGCATCTCCAAAACACTGCTGACTTCTACTGTAATTAGGCTTCACCAATAGCCTCTCATAGGCTCTCTTCATGGTGACAAGCCTCTGCTCCTATGCATGACCCCTTTAAGTCCTGGTCCATCAATTGCAACTGAGGCTGCACTTTCACCAATGGCCTTCCGTGGCCTCTCACTGTGCCAAGAGCCTCAGCTGCTCTTCATGACCCCTTCATGCCTTCAAAACCAGTACCATCTGGTTGACTCTTACACAGTACCAAGACCAGCCACAGCACAAAATATAACTGTGGCTATCTCTGGAACACACTCTCTGTGCTCTCAGAAAACACTTCCAAGATTTTATCTCAGTGATGCTGGTCTCTTCTTAATCACTGCTAATTTCCTAGCTCCAGCTAACCAGCATCAATAGTCCCAGTAACACAAAGGTTTGCTTTAGTGGTTCTGGTATCTTGTTACTCACAGCTGATTCTTTAGCCCCAGCTAACCAAAACCACAGAATCTTCACAATCAAAACATGGTCACTGTCTTCCAAGCTCCAACAGAACTTTTAACTGAGCTCTTAATATTCTAATGACTTTTCTAGCTCAAAGTTCCAAAGTCCTTCCACAGTCCTCCTCAAAACATGGTCAGGTTGTCACAGGAATACCCCACTATGCTGGTACCAATTTGTCTTAGTCAGGGTTTCTTTTCTTTTTTTTTTTTTAGTCAGGGTTTCTATTCCTGCACAAACATGACCAAGAAGCAAATTGGGGAGGAAAGGCTTTATTGTGCTTACACTTCCTTGTTGCAGTAGGAAGTCAGGACTGGAACTCAAGCAGGTCAGGAAGCAGGAGCTGATGCAGAGGCCATGGAGGGATGTTTCTTACTGGCTTGCTTCCCCTGGCTTGCTCAGCCTGCTCTCTCTCTTTTTTTTTAAAGATTTATTTATTTATTTATTGTTATATGTAAGTACACTGTAGCTGTCTTCAGACACACCATCTGATTTCATTACGGATGGTTGTGAGCCACCATGTGGTTGCTGGGATTTGAACTCAGGACCTTCGGAAGAGCAGTTAGTGTTCTTACCCTCTGAGCCTTCTCTCCAGCCCCATCAGCCTGCTCTCTTATAGAACCCAAGAGCACCAGCCCAGGGATGGCACCACCCACAAGGAGCCCTCCCCACTTGATCACTAATTGAGAAAATGCCCCATGCTGGATCTCATGGAGGTACTTCCCCAACTGAAGCTCCTTTCTCTGTGATAACTCCAGCCTGTGTCAAGTTGACACACAAAACCAGCTAGTATAGCTGGCAAGCTGACCAATTCAGCTTCCACCCAGGCCCACCCAACATGTATCCCATATGAACTCCCAGAGCATGGGAAGGGATGGGCCTACAGATCCAACACTAGGCTCTTCATGACACAGCCAGCGACAGGCTATCTGAAAGGAGCCCAGTATTGATAGCAGAGCAGAAGCCAGATGCCTTTAGTCAGACCAATGATTCACTGCCACATTTGCAGGTAAAGCTATTTGAGCAAAAGAGTATACTGTGTGATTTACACCATGGCATACCACATGGCACACCACAGCTTTCATGGTGAAATATTTTTGTTGTTTTTATTCTGGTTTTTGTTTTATTTTTGGGGGGAAATTACAAGTTCAGAAGGCAGATATGGAGGGAGGGATGAGGAGATGAGTCAGATTGGGGTGCAGGATGTAAAAATCAATAAAATGGTTTTGTTTTGTTTTCTTGGGGGTTTTTTTGGTTTTTTTGGATTTGGTTTTTTCAAGACAGGGTTTCTCTGTATAGCCCTGGCTGTCCTGGAACTCACTCTGTAGACCAGGCTGGCCTTGAACTCAGAAATCTGCCTGCCTCTGCCTCCTAGAGTGCTGGGATTACAGACGTGCGCCACCACCGCCCGGCTAATAAAATGTTTTTTAAAATGCCACTTGAGCTGGGTGATGGTGGTGTACTTATTTAATCCCAGAACTCGGGAGGCAGCAGGCAGAGCTCTGAGTTTGAGGCTAGCATGGTCTACAAAGTGAGTTTCAGGACAGCCAGGGCTGTTACACAGAGAAACCCTGTCTTGAAAAACAAAATAACAAACAAAACAAAAAAATTCTAAGTGTTAATTAAGCAACAGGACTGAGACTGCAAAGCAAACACCAGTAGACAGATTTGCCTGTCAGCAATAAGTCAGATGCCAGTGACTTGTAGAAAGAGTCAGACAGTGAGTAAATTACTGGAATAACAACTGGGCTATACAAACCTGAGGGACATCCCAGTCATGATGTGCAAGCTGTGACCCACACCTAGAGGGCTGGAGGATGTGTGGGAAGGAGATGAAAGGGAGACCAGTGGACTGTGGTGCTGTCTTCTGCTCTGCTGCCTGATGCTGAGATTAGTTCTAGGGGCACAACTGAGCCTTGCAGTGGGTAGAAGACACATACTTTCAAGTAAGGAAGAGCTTGGACTGTTTTAGAATGTTTTACAACATTCTTGGCCTTTCATAGTTGACATGGGAACCTCTATAACATAAAAGTTAAGTGGTAATTAGTCCATATTTGTCAGCACGTGACCTGCTTGCTCTGTGTTCTTTTTCCATCTTTCCTGCTCAGTACCCGAAGGACCCAGGTCATTGACGATGAATCAGATTACTTTGCCAGTGATTCTAACCAGTGGCTCTCCAAAGTTGAGCGAGAAATGCTGCAGAAACGAGAGGAGGAGCTCAGAGAACTCCGACATGCCTCCCGACTTTCTAAGAAAGTGACCATCGACTTTGCAGGGCGGAAGATCCTAGAAGATGGAAATCCACTAGCAGAGTATCACAGCAGGTGAGCAGGAGGCCGCTGGTGGGCTTGGAGAACAGGAGCAGTCTGACTGGAAAGGATTCCCTCTACAGATCTGCTGTTTTGTATATTAGAAAAACAATAATGGCCCCATGTATAAAGCTCTTACACAAACTTTAGGGCTGGAGTTGCATATCCTCACCAGCTGTGTGAAGCCATTGTGCAGTATCACATGTCTGTCGTCCCATTACTCCTATGGCAGCCAAGGAGACAGAGATAGAATTCCCAAACTCTCAGGCCAGTTAACCTGATGAGTGCAATGGCAAACAGCAAAGAAAACCTGTCTCAACCAGAGTGGAAGATAAAGATCAACACCTAAGGCTGTATCCCACTCTGAAGTATAGACACATACTTCAGACATGACCATCCCCACTTCCACATACACAGATACATGTATTCATCTCATATGAACACATTATACAGGAAGGAAGGGAGGGAGAGAGAGAGGAAAGAGAGAGAGAGAGAGAGAGAGAGAGAGAGAGAGAGAGATCTCCCTGTTATCTACACTATAAGATACAGTGAAAGGAGGAACTGAGTCCCAAAAGTTACCCTCTGACCTCTACACATATCATGACACACACATGCCCACACTCTCACATATAACACACACCCCCCAAAATAGGAGCTGGAGAGATGGTTCAGCAGTTAAAAGCACTGGCTGTTCTTCCAGAGTGCCAGGATTCAATCTCCAGCATCCATATCAACTCCAAGGATCTGACACCGACATACAGACATATATGTAGGCAAAACACCAATTCACATGAAATAAAAATAAATAATTTTTAAAAATTAAAAAAAAAGAAAGAAAAAAATATTTTTTTTTTCCGAGACAGGGTTTCTCTGTGTAGCCCTGGCTGTCCTGGAACTCACTCTGTAGACCAGGCTGGCCTCGAACTCAGAGATCCGCCTGCCTCTGCCTCCCAGAGTGCTGGGATTACAGGCGTGTGCCACCACCGCCCGGCACAAGAAAAATTTTTAAAGGAAAAACAAAAAGTTTAAAATATTTGGTCATGATGACATGCAACAATTTGTTCTTTTTTTTTCTTCTGAGTTTTGAAATTAATACATTGAAAAATGAATTTCTTCATTTTGGAATATGGTATTAAGATAGTTTGTAATTATTGATTTGAAAGTTATTTAAATGATGTCATTCTACGACTCTTTGTAAGAAATCTTTCTGGGGCTAGAGAGATAACTGATCAGTTAAGAGCACTGACTGCTCTTCCAGAGCTCCTGAGTTCCCGGCAACCATGTGTTAGCTCACAACCATCTGTAATGGGATCTGATGCCTCTTCTGGAGTTTTTTGAAGAGACAGCTATAGTGTACTCATATACATAAAATAAATAAATAATCCCCCCCCCCAAAAAAAAAAAGAAAGAAAAAAAAAAGGAAAGATCTCTCAATCCTCCCAAGTTTTGTACTTTCTTTTTTTTCTTGGTTTTTTGGATTTGGTTTTTTCGAGACAGGGTTTCTCTGTATAGATCTGGCTGTCCTGGAACTCACTCGGTAGACCAGGCTGGCCTCGAACTCAGAAATCCACCTGCCTCTGCCTCCCAGAGTGCTGGGATTACAGGCGTGCACCACCACTGCCTGGCAGTTTTGTACTTTTAAAAGAGTTATTATCGTTGGTGGTGCACGCCTATAATCCCAGCACTCTGGGAAGCAGAGGCAGGTGGATTTCTGAGTTCGAGGCCAGCCTGGTCTACCGAGTGAGTTCCAGGACAGCCAGGGGTATACAGAGAAACCCTGTCTCGAGAAAAAAAAAAGAAGATTTATTATTTTTTAAATTTTACATGCATGCACACTTGGTGTCTGTAGGGGTTAGAAGGACATTTGATCCCCTACAGCTAGAGTTAACATTTGTCACCTCCATTAGGTGCTGGGAACTAGGCCACATCATGTGTAAAGGCAGAGTGTGCTCTTCCGCTTTGTGTCACCTGTCAGGCTCTGCTGGTGTCTGAGACCATGTTTCACAGGGTAACTCAGCTCAGCCTGGCTGGGACCTTACTATGTAGTCTTGGCTGGGTTTAACTTACATAGATCCTCCTGCCTTGGCTTTTAAAGTGTTAAGATTACAGGTGTGGCCGGGTAGTGGTGGCATATGCCTTTAATCCCAGTGCTTGGGAGGCAGAGGCAGGCCGATTTCTGAGTTCGAGGCCAGCCTGGTCTAGAGTGAGTTCCAACACAGTCAGGGCTATACAGAGAAACCCTGATTCGAAAAAACAAAAAAGCAAAAAACAAAACAAAACAAAAATTACAGGTATGTAAGACCATGCTCAGTTTTGGTTTTGTTGGGGTTTGGGAGTTTTATTAGGTTTTTTTTTGTTGTTGTTGTCTTTTGTTTGCTTGTTTTTTGGGGTTTTTTGTTTTTTGTTTTGTTTTTTTGTTTTTTTTTTTTTGCTTTGTTTTGTTTTTTGACATGGCCTCATATAGTCTAGGCCACATCTCTAGACCACTTATTAATAATCTTTCACTTTTAACACTTCTTGAGCCAGACTGTCATAATCTACATCATCCTCAGCATCACTGTCTTCCACATCCTTATCAGGATGGTTCGTCCAGGAAGCCCCATTGAAAACATTCAACCATTCTTCTAGTCCAAAGTCCCATTGTCTTCCATATTTCTTTGACAAACAGTACCATCAGGCCTGTCGCAGCAATACCCATCTCCTGATACCAACTTTTTTTTATTCATTTTCTTTCTTTCTTTTTGGTTTTAAAGATTTATTTATTTTATGTATATGAGTACACTGTAGTTGTCTTCAGACACACCAGAAGAGGGCATCAGATCCCATTACAGATGGCTGTGAGCTACCATGTGGTTGTTGGAAATTGAACTTAGGACCTTTGGAAGAGCAGCCAGTGCTCTTAACTGCTAAGCTATCTCTCCAGCCCCCTGGTACCAACTTCTGTCTTAGTTACTATTCTATTTCTGTGACGAAGCGCCATGACCACAGCAACTCTTTTATTTTATTTTTTTTTGGTTATTCGAGACGGGGTGTCTCTATGTAGCCCTGGCTGTCCTGGAACTCACTCTGTAGACCAGGCTGGCCTCGAACTCAGAAATCCACCTGCCTCTGCCTCCCAAGTGCTGGGATTAAAGGCATGCACCACCACTGCCCGGCAGCAACTCTTATAATAAAAGAAAGCATTTAGTTTGATGCCTGCTCACAGTTTCAGAAGCAAGGATAGAGTTCAGGTTAGGATGGATGAGTAGAAAGGGAACTCTTCAGTAAGCAGAATAACTATGATTACTTTCGTAGATGAGTTGCTGTGAATCTTCTTTTCTGGGTCATTTTATTGCTAGTCACCTTTTCTTGGCATTTTATTGATCTTGTTAAAGAGATGAATGGGTAGTGTGTCCTACCTGTTCCCCTTAGTGTTCTTGGTACAAAGATAAAGAAGGTGGGATTGGGAACAGAAAATGTTGTCCATCTCTACAAATAAAACTTCCAATTCCAATTTTTATTACTACTAAAAGATTTCGTTTGCTAAGTTTGGACCCTCTAAGTATAGAGGGTTACCAATTATTGCTTCCTTTTGGTTTGTTCCCACAGACTAGATGAGACAATACAAGCTATTGCCAATGGAACTTTGAACCAGTCAGTGATCACATTGGATAGATCTTCTGAAGAGCCTTTGGGAGTTCTGGTAAACCCTAACATGTACCAGGCCCCTCCTCAGGTTAGTGAATATATCCTCTAACTGATGAGACATTTTTGACCCCAAATAGTTCTCCTTACAAATGTGTCTGTTTCATCGTTGGCTAAGATCAAGTACAAATGTGTCTGTTTCATAGGCCTTAGATACCAAGTTCCTCTCAACATGGCAGTCAAGCATTTGGGAGGCAGAGGCAGAGTTTGAGGCTATGGTGGTCTACGGAGAGAGTTCCAGGACCATCAGGGCTACACTGAGAAACTGTCTTGGAAAAAAAGCAAATACACAATCAAACAAAGCTCCCTGAGCATTGGCACAAACCTGTAATCCCATCATTTGGGAGGTGGCAGCAAGAAAATAAGGAATTCAAGGTCATTCTCTGCCACATACCAAGTTCAAGACAAGCCTGGGTTACATGAAATATTTTCTCAAAAAAGGAAAAAAGATGCTTATGTGATTTCTGTTTACTGCATTAATCACTTTGGTTTTCTTTCCTTAGGTTCACAAAACTCTGTTTCTGTTTTATTGTGTTCTTTCCTATGTAGTGGGTCGACAACACTGGCTCAGCCCCACAGAAGAAGGCTTCACTCTCAGCAGGACCAAGACTAGAGCTCAGTTTACATCAGCACCAGCTACGAATCCAGGACCAAGAATTCCAGGAAGGCTTCGATGGTGGCTGGTGTCTGTCTATGCATCAGCCCTGGGCTTCTCTGCTTGTCAGAGGGATTAAAAGGTAAGAATTGAAAGTCAAAGTTTAGCCAGGCAGTGGTGGTGCACTCCTGTAATCCCAGCCATCTGGGAGGCAGAGGCAGGCGGATTTCTGAGTTCGAGGCCAGCCTGGTCTACAGAGTGAGTTCCAGGACAGCCAGCGCTATACAGAGAAACCCTTTCTCGAAAAAACCAAATCCAAAAAACAAAACAAACAAACAAACAAACAAAAAAGAAAGTCAAAGTCTTAAGAGTGATATACATTTGATTTAGAATTATAGATTGCTGCTCATTTGTACCAGTCTACTGGTAACTTATGATAGGAGGATTGTGAGTTGTAGTCCAGCCTGGTGTACATTAGCAAAATATATCTCAATAAAGAAAAGAGAGCTTTAAAGATGGCTCAGCTGGCAAAAGCACTTTCTATACACACATGATGGCCTGAGTTCAGTAAGGAGAGAACCAGCTCCTAAAGTTATTCTCTAACCTTCATGCCTGTGACATGGCTGTGCAGCTTACACTCACATACTCATCACACATCTCATACACACACACACACACACACACACACAGAGTAAGGAAATACAGCTAAAACACATACGCATATTTACAAACTTACCTGGGGCTAGAGAGATGGATCAGCAGTTAAGAACAGTTCTTGAGCCACATGCCTGTAATCCCAGCACTCTGAGAGGCAGAGGCAGGCAGATTTCTGAATTCGAGGCCAGCCTGGTCTACAGAATGAGTTCCAGGACAGCCAGGGCTACACGGAGAAACCCTGTCTCAAGAAAAAAAAAAAAAAAAGAACAGTTCTTACCCTTGTCGAGACCTAGCACCCACATGATGGCTTACAACTATTCTTACTTCCCGTTATTAGGGGATTCCCCTGCCTTCTTCTGGCTTCTGCAGATGCCAGGCACATTAGCACACATACATAATGCAGGCAAAACATTCATGACATACAGTAAAATAAACCTCTTTTTAAAATTTGGTGATAGGTTCTTTTTTTGTGTGTTGGTTAGTTGGTTTTGTTTGTTTTGTTTTAGATTTTTTATTCAGTTTTAGTTTTTAAGACTCGTTTTGCTGTTTTTAATTATCTTTTAAAAGTTCAACCAACAAAATTGTAAATTTTTTTTTGGCTGAATAGCTTTAAAAAAAAACAAAATGTAAGTATGGTGACACATATGTGTAATCTCAGCTGTTCAGGAGTCTGTCAAAAGAATCATGAATTTGACGAGGTCATCTCAGTAAGATTCCTCCTCAGAATGAATACTAAAATCAAGGCTTGAAGTGTAGCTCAGTAGTAGGATGCTTGCCCAATGTTCAGAAGGCTCTAGATTGACTCTTAGTACTGTGGAAGAGAAAGAGGGAAAAGACTTATAAAAGCTAGAATACCGGTGGCTTTCATCTTTGGAAGAAAGTCTTTTGGAAAAACTCTTGACTTTGTTTATTTTTAATATATTGTTCAGCAATCTTCATACTTCCATCATTTGGAATGTGAAGTTTTGTTTGGTAAATCCAGAGCCTTACACACACTGAAAAAGTCTTCTACTATTGTCCTGCAATCCAGGATCATCTGTTGATAGTGGTTTTTATTTATTTTGTTTTGTTTTGTTTTGTTTTCCAGTGCTAAGTGTCAAATTCAAGAGCTTGTCTGTGCTAGATAAGCACTGTACCACTGAGTACATTCCTAGCCCAGCCAGTCTTTGAGAAGGTAGTTCAGACTAACCTCAAACTTCTCAAAATCCTCCTTTGGCCTCTTGAAAGTGGTATTAAAAGCATGTACCACTATACTCCAGTCCAAGGTTTATTGTGTTTCTTCTTAATTCATATTTTTATTTTTAAAGATTCATTTAATTTATTCAAGTACACTGTAGCTGTCCTCAGACACACCAGAAGAGGGCATCAGATCCCATTACAGATGGCTGTGAGTCATCATGTGTTTGCTGGGAATTGAACTCAGGACCTCTGGAAGAGCAGTCAGTGCTCTTAACTACTAAACCATCTCTCCAGCGCCTTAATTCCTGTATTAAATTCTCATTTTATTCACTTGTATACATGGAAATATAAGATTGTAAAGTGAAAAACAATAGCTAGAAAAAGACCATATATACTCTCACTCCCTAGAAACAAGTATTAACTATTAGCTGCTGTTAGTGCTTGGGATTTTTTTTTTTTTTTTTTTTTTTTGACACACAGTTTGTCTGGAACTCACTTCTCACTACTAAGTAGACCAAACTGGGCTCAAACTTGAATTCATAGAGATCTGCCTGCCTCTGCCTCCTCAGTGCTGGGATTAAAGGCGTGTGCCTGGTCTAGAATGTTTCTTTCTGTTGGTTCTCCTATGTGAATAATTACATAGTGAGATCATGTTATATATTTTTGTTTGGGTTTTTCATTTCATTATTATATCAGATGCTTATTTTTCTCTTACCTCCTAGAATTTTATATGCTTATATGTGTGTATGTATCCTAAGCTATATATAAAATAGGATTTTAGTTTCTAAAGAAGCAGCTGTGTAGCCCAGCCCAGCACTTTACAGTTAACAAGTGCAGACAGTGAGGCAGGCAAAGGTATGCTAGACTGCTCTGAATTACAAAGCTAGACTTCTCGTTTTCAAAGTACTCATGCTCTGGACTGCTTGGGCTTCAGTCCTTTCTCTACTTGATGGAAAGAAAATATATCGTCACTTAGACATAATCATTTGTACCGCACAGGTTTTGCTGTTAACTGCCATTTCCTTCCTTCCTTCCTAAGGCGCATCAGCTGCTCACCGGAAGGTCATGCTTTCCTGCTTTGGCTCTGTTGCTTCACAGGCCATGTGTGCAGTGCTGTACTTGTTAGTACCACGGAACATGACTCACTTCTCCAGGACAGCTGAGCCTTCCATGTCTGCCCTTATTCTCTTCACATTTGATTTCTTCTTTTTCCAAAGTAGGAGATGAAGCAGCATGCTCTCCTTGGCTTCTGGAGTCAGAATGCTTTTGTTTCTTCCTCTTCTTTAGGTTCTGTGTTTGTTACTCATCTTTTCTCACTGAAAAGAACAGGATGAGAAGCATCTATCACATGATCATTAACCCTACAGAAATCAGTGGGTAGTACTTCACACTTGTGGGACCATTTTTTTTTCTGCAAGTCTTCAAGTTATTTGGCCAGAGGGAACCATGCATTTGTTCATTCCCCATACTGGATACCTACAGTGTATCTGACATTCTTTTAATTCACCTATATTGAAAAACTAAGAATTTGAAAAGTTCACAGCCCTTTTTCCTGTTATAAGGATGTGATGGTGGTAAAGGAACTTTTTACCAAGACTAGCAAACTGAGTTTGATCTCCAGAACCCACATGGTAGAAGAACAGAACCAACTCCCCAGAATTATCCTCTGACTTCCATACGTGTGCATCTATATATGCACCTAAGTAAATAAATGTATGTCAAAAATGGAGGGCTATATAAATAGATCAGTGGCTAAGATCATTTCTGTACTTCCAGATGACCCACGATAGGATCTCAGAACAAATGACAGATGACTCAGAACCCTCTGTTGACTCTGACACCTTTTGGGCTCTGAGAACGTATGTAGCATATATACACATATACATACAGACATACATATAGGATCTAGGATCTCATTAGATATGTCTGCCTTGCTTAGAACTCACTATGTAGACTAGTGATGCCTCAATTCACAGATAATCACCTGTTTCTGTCAAATGCTGGGGTTAATGGTATGTGCCACATCACCTGGCCCCTGACAACCACCTCCTGCCAATTATCTTCTAGCATCCATTGGCATGCTATGCTTCATATGTGCTCTCCCTACAAATAAATGCAAAACTTAATTACAAATGTAGATTATAGAAGTCCCAAGACAAGTGACAGTTCCCCGTTTGAGTTAGAGCAATCAGGTGGCTAGTAGGAGTTGATGGTGATGACAGGAAAGGTATTGACAGGTCAACTAAGGGAAGGTCATCTTTGAGGCATCTTCTTTAGGTCTCTTGATCCAGTTGGATAATTTGCTGTAGTATTTGCTGTATATTATGAAATCTTCAAGGAAACTAGAATTTAGATCTTTCTCATTGAATTTGTATTTAAGGGTGGAGGGCAGATCCTGGTATACTCCTCACAGAGGAAGACTTTGGATAGCAGCCACAGGCAAAAGACCTTCCCCTCAAGAAGTCTCAGAACTCCAGGCTACCTATCGTCTTCTTCGTGGGAAAGGTAACAACCACACATATACTTGATTTTGTCTCAATTTATGGAGAGAAGTCCTTAATGCTCACTTCTTCTATTTCCTTCTGCCTTTTTTTCCTTTCTTTCTTGGGTTAAATAGACTTTTAAACCTTACATTTGTTCATTAGTTTGAGTTTGAGACAGGGTCTTTCAGTATGGCCTAGCTACTCTGGAACTCATTATGTAGTTGAGGCTAACCTCAAACTCAAGGCAGGTTTTTTTCTGCATTAGCCTCCCAAGTGATAGATTAAAAGGTGTGAGCCTCCACACTCAGCTTCTTAGTCTGCTGAGTAGCTAATCATAGACAGCTATTGACAAGCATTAATTTCATTAAAAATGCAATGCTGAGTGTAGTGGGCATACCAGCACTTGGGAGATTGAAGCAGGTAGATTTCTCTAAATTTGAGGCCCACCTGATCCTCATGAGTTCCAGGCTAGCCCCTTTACTACATAGTGAGGCCCTGTGTCAAAAAATAATTAAATTAGGAATTAGAAAATGAAAAGAAGTATTTCTCAAACCAAAAATCAATCTTTGAGGAATTTTATAAATCTTAATCATTTTCCCTAAAACACTGTATTTCTTGTTCTAGTTTTATTTCTCTGTCTGTGATAAAATTCCCTAACCTAACTCAACTTAAAGGAGAGAGAGTTTGCTTTAGCTCACAATTCCAGGTTTCAGTCCATCATTTCAGGAATGTCACAGTGGCAGGACTTTGAAGCAAGTGCTCCTGTCATTCGTATCCAAGTCTGGAGCACATAGCCAAGTGCTCCACTGCTTGCCCCTCAGTTCATCTCCACTCTCACCCCTCTGAACTCTATATAATAGAGCTTCTTGCAGTGGACCGGGGCTTCCTACATCAGTTTATGAACCACACACAGCGCCACACACATTCCCACAGGCCAACCTAATGTTAACGACCTCTTTCTCACTGAGACTCTTCCTCCGTGATTGTAGGTTGTGTTGAGAGTTAAAACTAACCATCACACCACCAAACTCTAATCTGACTATACTAGAATTAATTTGTTCAGAATTAACTGATAGATTCCTTGAGCCTTGATGGTAAATGGAGGGTTTTTCTATAGTAAAAGCTACCAAGTTTAGCATATAGATAGTAAACTAAGCTAGTCACTTGTTAGGTTCTCATTAAAATATAAGCCGTTGTGCCATATAAAAACTTCCATGTTTTCCTTTGCTTCTACAAATAGATGAAGGAAAGTGTTACATGTTCAAAATTGAAAGCAGATTCTTAAGTTTCAGGGTCACAGAGAAGAGATTTATCTAGTCCTTTTGTTGTTTTCTGTTCAGATGTGGAATTTCCAAATGACTATCCATCAGGTTGTCTTCTGGGCTGTGTGGACCTTATTGATTGCTTGTCCCAGAAACAATTTCAGGAGCAGGTGCGTATTGAGTTCTTGTGGGCAGATGCTTGCTTTCTGTTTTAACTGGCTCTAGGTCCTCCTAACAGACTGAAAACAGTAAGGTGCTAGTAATTTAAACATGAGAAGAAAGGACTGACACACACCCTCTTCAGGCATAACTCAGGCTTGCTTCAAATTCACAGTCCTGCCTTCAAGGGGAGAGTGCTGTATTGAACCCTGCAGTGTTCTGTTTTCAGCCATGTCCCAGGATGAACTGGAACTATGTATAGCCCTTGAATTCTTGATTACCCTCTTGCCTCTGCCTCTTGAGTTCTGAGATTTCAGGCATGTAACCACCACCCCTGCTAAATATTATTTATATTTATATTTGGAAATATTTTAACAAATGTATAATGGTGCAAAGAATAGGATTAGGTCAGGAACGGAAGTACTTAGAGATGGCTTGGCCTCCAGTGTATAGAGAAGTGACACACATCCACTTCTGGGGGAAAAGCTGCAATCAAAGTCCAAAGAAATGAAGTGTAAGGTCTCCATCAACTTTGCTTTTAGGTTGGACCTGATGGCACATACCCGGAGTGAGAGAGGCAGGCAGCTTTCTGTCAGTTAGAGGCCAGCCTGCTCTACACAGTAAGTGTCAGATCAGCCAGGGCTGTGTAGTGAGGCTCTTAAAAAAACAAAACAAAGCAAAGCAAAACAAATATGCTTGTGTTTTTAAAATGAAGACACCCTAAAGTACTATTTTGAGTGGACAGTAAGCATGGATACTCTGTTTTGGCTTATTCTGAAGCATTTCTTCCAGACTATTGAACTCAGTAGACAGTATGTTTGAACTTAGTTTGATTTGCACCATGTTGGGAGACATGTGTGTACAAATGAACATATATATGTATTAAAAAATTTTTTAAATCTCTAAACATTAAATTGACATGACTCAGAACATACTGTTGAACAGTAGAGGGCACCAAAGAACTTTAATTTCATTAGCAAATGCTTCAAATGTAGAGTTTGTTTGGGCTCAGACTGGCAGGACTCCAAAACAGCCAAATCCATCCTTGAAGCTGAAAAAGTCTACAATTTCCCATTTCTTTGAGCAGTTAATTTAAGCATTAGGGCTTCCACTAATGTGCATGCAACTTAATTTTTCTCAGTAAATTCATTTGCCCAGACATTCTCCTGACTGTGCTGGATAAACCCCAGGCTCACTGCATCCTACTTACACTCTCCAGCACAGGGCTCTCCCAGCCTCCCAGAGAGCTCAGGTTCTCTTTCTTTTTCGAGACAAGATCTTACTATGTAGCTCTGGCTGTCCTGAAACTTACTGTGTAGACCCGTTTAGCCTTGAACTCAGAGCTCTACCTGATTCTGCCTCCCTAGTGCTGAGATTAAAGTCATGTACCATTATGTCCAGATCCTGAATGGTTTTTGTTTTGTTTTAATTTACTGTTTTTTAGCTATTCAACCCCCTCAATGATTTCCTTACAAATTATAGCCAGCAGTTCTTATCTTCCTAGATTTCTTTATATTTTCATCAGTTTGTTTTTTGTTTTTGTTTGGTTTTGCTTTTGGGTTTGATTTTTGAGACAGGTGTCCCTATATAACCCAAGGTGGTCTTGCAATCTTCCTGCTTCAACTTTACAAGTCTAGGATTATTTTTTTAGAGGTGTTTGTTTTATTTATTTTTATTTTATGTGTATGAATGAGTGTTCCCTGCTTGTATGCATGTTCACCACATATAGAAAGTACCCACAGAAGGCAGAAGAGGCCTTGGATCCAGGAATCCAGTGGCCACTACCATACCTAGCCTAGCTTTCATTTTGCTTGTTTTTTCTTCTTTTCTTCCTCTTCTCAAGATAGGGTCACATATGCTGGGATTTCCAAGTATGTGCTACCAAATTCTATTTGTTTTGTTTTGTTTTGTTTTTTAACACTGGGTCTCTCATAGCATAAGAGACCAAACTCCATCCCTAGCTGTAGATGATCTGATCCTCCTGCCTCAGCCTCCCAGAGGCAGTTATTAAAGCCATGCTGCCAACACCCAGAACTGTCAGCAGTTTTCTCAGCATTGCCTCCTCAGTCTCTTCTGGATCCTCATCTGTGTGGTGCATGCATTTCAGTGGGATAACTGGCTCCTACTCTTTACTTACTTATATAGTGCTTACTATATAATCTATTCCTGGACAAAGCCTTGGAAACATGGAGGCTTTCATCTCCATGCTCTAGACCTATTCTTCTGCTTCCTTTCTACCCTTAGTTTGTTTTACTGTCATGCTCCTCCTTTCTGCCATGAAAATAAGTAATTAGTTTTCTCTTTGCTATGCTACAATACCTGACAGAAACTACCTTAAGGGATAGGATGATGGTATCAGAGGACACTGTGGGAAAGGCATAGCAGGTAATGTCCAGTTCTCAGTAGCAGGAACTTGAACCTGCTGCTTCCCATAGCAGATCGTGAGGCAGAGAAATAGGAACCACAGTTAGAGTCTTGACCTTCAGTGATCCCTATTCACCATCTATCGCCTCACAACCTCCCAGCAGTAGCTTGGGACCACATGACCAAGCACATGAACGTATAAGAAATATTTTTAAAATTCAGACCATAACATTGAAAATTGTATTCTTAATATAGTATTAAGGAATATGAGGAGAGTTGCTCTCATTAGAAATCTAATTAACAACTCTTGTTTTCTCAAGGATATTGACTTTTGATTTACCGTATTGAGGTCGCTGAGGACAAAATGTAGAATGCCATAATCCTCCACATGTTCCCTTATGGAGGTCTTGGCAGCCCTCCTTATGCACTGCTCTTAAGTATGCGGTGAACTTAGACCAAAATGTGAGGAGTTAGTCCAAAATAGTCTCATGAACATTGAAGTCTCATACCCTTTTCCCATTGCCATCAGCTTTTCTGTGACTTTATTATTATTTGTTTGAGAGTATCACATGACTATATTCAGAGTAGATATTAGACTAATCTTACTTGCTTTTATTTGAGACAGGGCTTCACTATATATCACTGGCTGGTCTGGAACTCTCTGTAGCTTTGAACTGACAGGTATATCTCTCTCTCTCTCTCTCTGCCTGCTCCCCAGGGCTTCGATTAAAAGCATGCACCACCAATCTCTGGCGTAATTTTTTTTAATCATGTATATGTGTGTGTGTACATAGCAGTATGTACCCATGAGTTATGAAGCCAGAGGTGTCAGAATTTCCAGAAATTGAAGTTATAGGCAGTTGTGAGCCACCTAACTTGCGTAGTAGGAGACAAACTTAGATCCTCTGGAAGAGCAGGAAGCTCTTTTAACCATTGAACCATCTTTCTATTCCAAAGGATCGTGTTACTTTTCTTTTTTTTAATCTGTCTGCATATATGCCTGTACACCAGAAGAAGGTACCAGATCTCACTTTACATGTTGGTGAGCCACCATGTAGTTGTTGGGAATTGAATCAGGACCTCTGGAAGAGCAGTCAGTGCTCCCCATCTTGAAGCTATATTACCAGTGCAGATCTTGTCACTGCACCCCGCCCCAGAAGAGCTGGTGTTACAGGGGCTTTTGTGTTTGGCTTCACCTGAACTTTAGGGCTTCACACTCAGGTCCTCATCTTTCGGCAGCAACTGCTTCACCATGGAGACATCTCAGGATTTGATTTATGGTGCTGCAGCCAGTCTGTTGCTACTTTGTGGGTTCTTGTTTCTTCTCCCCTTCCCCACCCCGTTTCTTCCACCCTTTCAATCACCTAACCCCAGATAAGAGAGAGAAAACAAATAGAGAGGAAAAGACAGAGATCCCTGAATAAAGTCAGGGGTCGACAAGATCATTAAACTTCTTCCAGCTGATTAGAGACATTTAGTTCCTTGGGGCAAGTTTGATCTTTGCTGTCAGAATATCTAATTTCTTTTTGTTTCTTCTTTACACATGAATACTTAACAGACTATGACCAACCAACAACCCACCATGTCTCTTGAGGCCCTAGCAGTTATATACCCTCTGAAAAGTTCCCAGAATTGTCACACAATTGCAGATTCTATCTGTAGCTGGTGAAATCACACTCCTGCTAGAGCACGAGGGAAATCATAGTCAGGTAGTATGGACAAACTGAAGCAGCTCTGTATCCCGCACCTGGGATTAAAATGAAGACTTGTTATTTTTTTAACGAAATCAAAGTTCTCACTTCATGGTACTATAGACTAAACCTTGGGCCTCGCTTTTTCTAGGCAAATGTTCTACTATTCCTAACCTAATTCTTGGTATTATGGGGTAATCTTCCTATTCTAGGAGTTCACAAAGTACTTCATGTAGATATTCCCTAAAATTAGTGCACATCTATGAAACATCTTTGGGTTAAACAGATTTGTTTACTATAGAGCCTTTAATATGCAAGTATCAATTAAAGCTCTCCAAGAAATAGATAATAGGGTATAGAGTTCCTAAACATTTTTCTCCCTGAAGTGGTATTAGCAATCGCACCCAGGGCCTTGTGCATACTAGGCAAACGGTCTACCACTGAGTTACTTTCCTCTCCCCTTCTACATACATCCATTGCCTGTTTACATACTACAGAGCTGCAGTCCTGGCATGCACAATTTAGAATGTACATGCCAGGCTTTCTTTTATCCTCTCTAAGTTCAGTTTATTGAGAAAGAACCATCCAGAAAACAGTTTCTGCCCCATATCTTCAGCATCTCAGCATCCATTCTTATCAACCAACTGAAGTCCATTTTCCTTGGGAAACCGTGCAGCTGCCACCCTTTTTTTTCTCAGCTGACACTAACTTCCTATGTGACTTGGACCACATTCTTCAGCTTTCTGTGGCTAACATTTTCCTTCCACGAAGAAACTGGGTAATTTATTTCTGACATCACATTCTTGCCCTATCTTTAATAAATTAAATATATTACATTGACCATTTCGTTCTCTTAAAAGAATAAGAACAGAGGGCTGGGGAGATGGCTCAGAGGTTAAGAGCACTGACTGCTCTTCCAGAGGTCCCGGCAACCTCATAGTGGCTCACAACCACCTATAATGGGCTCTCATGCCCTCTTCTGGCCTGCAGGCATACAATGCAGAGCATACACCACACATAAAATCCCTGAATAAATATTTAAAAGAATAAGAACAGAAAGATTTGTTTCATAGTTATAAAAATCACCATACGATGGTGGTATGCACTTTTAATCCCAGTACTTTGGAAGCCAAGGCAGGTGGCTCTCTGAGTTTGAGGCCAGTCTGTTCTACAGTTCAAGTTCTAGGACAGCTAGGGAAACCCTGTCTTGTAACGACACCCCCCCCCCAAAAAACCCAAAAAAACAAAAAAGTAAAATCAAGTGCATTACATTGTAAGTGCCCTTTAAAAAGTATGTGCTGAACAGGCTTAAGAACTTATCTTCCTTTTATCTTTTAAAGCCAGTTTATCCAGCATGTCTAATTTGTGTCAGAAAAAAAAATCTCACTAGACCCTCAACCCTCCTCTGACTAATGTCAGGGGATGAACCTTACAGGGAAGAAATACAGAGAAAGGGCTGCATGCCGACTGACAGGGAGATAGGTAGATGAGAGCCATCTTTTCCAAGCATCTCCTGGGTTCCCCTGGAAGGAGCCCCTGCTGTCTGTCATCGTTTTATCTGCCAGCAGCAGATGTAAGCTCTCAAGAGCAGCAGGAGGATGCTGGCTGCGACAATGCATCAAGGCTGGGGTTTGTAACCTCAATAGCCAGGCAGTTAAAACTGTTTCTAACAAAGACATTTTGATTGCCAAATCCATAACCATTAGCAGCTGTGGTTGTGAGCAGTTCTCCAGACCTAACAAGATTTCAGCTGTAGAGTTGACTTGGTGCCCTTTGTTTTTACAGGTCTGTGTTGTTTGTGCTATTTATATCCCTGCCTTCAAAAGAAATTCAGATTTGTCTGAAATCTCCAAGGTCATTGATTATTCTATTTCTTTCCAACAGAATCCATTTCTCTTGTGCCAGCTTTCTGACTATTAGTCTATTTGATGCTAAGGCTTTTGTAACAGACCAGATCCTATCTTCAAGGAATTATTCTGAGAAAGATTCTGTTGGGTCCCCCTATCCAGTAATTGACACCAAGAGTAGAATTGCAGTCCTCTTAGCAAGAAGAATATGACTTCTTCCATCTTCTTTAAGAGCATCAAAGCACCAGGCTGGCATGCTTTTAATCCCAGCACTCAGCAAGGGAGGTAGAAGAAGTGGATCTTGTGAGTTGGATACCAGCCTGGTGCACAGAGCTAGTTCTTTCTAGGACAGCCAGAGCTATACAGAGAAACCTTGTTCTGAAACAAACAAAACAAAAACCAACCAAACAAAAACCCTATAACTATCTAAGCAGCATAGATGTTAGAAAGACTGCAGAAGCCACTTTGTGTGGAAACTGTGAGCTTCTGTCACTGATGGATCTTCTGAATCTGAGAAGAAAAGACCTAGAACATGAACGAAGTAATGGTCAAGGTTCAAACCAAGCCTTGGCCTTGAAAATGCCAAGTTTTTACATTCTGTTTTTAAATCTGTGAAGAAATCAGGGAGAAGTGGTTCTTTCTAATACTCAGGAGTCTGAGGCAGGAATTGTACTACATTCCATACTTTCCTGAGCTACATAATGAGTTCAGGTCGAGATGGGCTACATAGTCTTATACTAACGTGTGTGTGTGTATGTGTGTGTCTGTATGTGTGTATGTGTATATGTATATGATTCATATATATAATATATGAATAAAGTCTGTGAGGGAATAGGGGTATGACTCAGTGACAGAGGACTCATTTAGTATATATGATTGGACATCTAGCCTTGAAAAACAAGTCAAACTGTTCTGTCAGTTTGTAACGTCTAATGCAAAATTTGCCTGTACATATACCTGGGAATATTTTTAAGAGAACTTGAGGGCTGTTATCTAAGACCCAACAAAGAGGGAAATTGTCATTAACAACCTCCAAGCACAGTTTGCTTCAATGAGAGAATTTATGTCAGAATGTTTAGGAAGACTAGAACATTCATTAGAGTTTGTAATAGTGAGAACATACTATTGTTATTGTTGCTTGCAATTTGAGTATCAAGTATCCACTTGAAAATGGTTTAAGGAATAACTGTGTGTGTGTGTGTGTGTTTATGCTTTAAAATGAGAAAACATTCCACTTAATATTATGCAGAGAAATAAGGAATAGTACCACTTTTAAGGGGAGGTTGTTCTGTTTTTTGTTTTGTTTTGTTTGGGTTTTGTTTTTTTGTTTTTTAATTTTGGTTTTTTTGAGACAGGGTTTCTCTGTATAGCCCTGGCTGTTCTGGAACTCACTCTGTAGACTAGGCTATCCTTTGTAGACCGCCCGGGGGTTGTTCTGTTTTTTGAGAATGGGTCTTTCTCTGTCTGGCCTGGAGCTCACTATAAACCAGGCTGGTCTTGTACTCCCAGAGACCTGCCTGCCTCTGCCTCCCAAGTGCTGGGATTAAAAAACATGTCCCTCTTATCTAGCAGTGCTACTTTTAAAAACATTAGTTTATTTTTATTTTATGTACATTGGTGTTTTGTGTACATGTATGTCTGTGTGAGGGAGTCAGATCCCCTGGGACTGGAGTCACAGACAGCTATGAACGGTCATGTGGGTACTGGGAATTGAACAGCCAGTTCTCTGAACCACTGAGCCATCTCTGGAGCCCCAGTGCTACTTTTTTTAAAATGCTCTATGTGATAAATTCTGTATGAGTAGGTACTGCTTGATGCCTGTGGTATCATGCAGAGGCCATCAATCTCCCTGGAGCTGGAGTTACAGATGGTTGTGAGCCACCATGTGGTGCTGGGAATGGAGCCTGGTTCCATCTCCAGCCCAGGAATCATGCTTTTCTTGAGACAGGGTTTCTCTGTGTAGCTTTGACTGCCCCAGAGGCTGTATTCAGTGGTACAGTGCTCATACAGCATACTTACTGGGTTTACGCCAAAAACCACAGCATGTGAGTAAAGAGGAAGCAGCCGTAGATAGGAGTGGAAAGTAGCTTGCCCAGGATGATGGAGCACTGAGGGAAGGACTGCTTCTCTAGTGAGATGGGAAATGTGGAGGAGTGCTTTGAAAGTTTTTATGATGCAATAAGGTGATAAGAACCCTGCCTAAGGAAAACTCATTGAACAAATCAAGGTTTAGGAGATGGGAGCTGCTTGACCTAGGACTTGTGGCCTCACTGTCTGGCAATCTGTTCAAGACATCTCGGTTTGTCATCTAGTCTTCTGTGTTGCCTAAGTGACAAATTTATTCTCAATTTTTATTATATAACCACGTAGTCAATAAGTACTAATGAAACAAGAGAAAAGAACTAAATATTAATTGTTATATAACAAGCACTGGGATGAAGACTACACCCAGAGTGTTAAGGTAATGTCCCATCCCTCAGGATGTCAGGCTTGTTGGTTGGTGGGATTGACATGGTCTCTTGTAGGTCTGATGGCCTCCTACTTGCTATTTAGCCAAAGCTGCCCATGAATTTCTTATCCTCTTGCTTCCACTTTCTGATGTTGGGACATTTGAATCCATGCCTGACTTTGCTGTGTTGCTCAGGCTATTTCTGTGTTAACCTCTAGAGTTTTAGGATCATCAGCCGCTTTAAAGGAAAATGTAAATGAGAACTACTTTTAAAAGTATTATTTATTTATTCTTTTTGTTTTGTTTTATTTCAAGACAGGGTTTCTCTGTATAGCCCTGGCTGTCCTGGAACTCACTCTGTAGACCAGCCTGGCCTCGAACTCAGAAATCCGCCTGCCTCTGCCTCCCAGAGTGCTGGGATTACAGGTGTGCACCACCACCGCCCAGCTTATTTATTTATTCTTTAATAGTTTCATACACATATAAAATACATCTTTCTGGGTGTTGGTGGTACCTGCCTGTCATCCCAGAAGTAGGAGGCAGAGGCAGATGAATCTCTGTGGGTCTGAGGCCAGCCTGGTCTACAGAGAGAGTTCCAGGACAGCCTGGACTACACAGAGAAACAAAAACAAATAAACAAACAGGTCTTGCTTATAGCTACTCCTAACAGCTGTGGTGTTTGTCAGAGGGGCAGTTGCTGTCTGGGCGCCCTTTTTCTTTAGACTCCTGTGCTTGTGGCTGCCATCTTTATCAGACACTGTCTTTCTGTGCATCATCACCTCAATCTTGTAGTCAGTTTCAGCTAACTAGATTTCAGAGCCTGATTCATATGTTATCTAGTTGTGCCCCTACCCCCCCCCCCCGAAAAACATATGTTCTTGTGAGTTGTTTTCTCTTTTTTTCATTTATTTACTTACTTTACATCCCATTATCAGTTCCCCTTCTCCTCCCAGCCCCCCATACACAGCTCTTCCCTCATTCCCTCCTCCTCTTCTTTGAGAAGAGGGAGATCCCTGGGTATCATCCCATCCTGGCTCATCAAATCACTGCAGGACAAGGTGCATCCTCTCCCACTGAGGCCAGACAAGGCAGTCCAGTTAGGGGAACGGGTTCTACAGGCAGGCAACAGAGTCAGGAACAGCCCCTGCTCCAGTTGTTGGGGGACCTGCATGAAGACCAAGCTGTGCTCAGCTACATATGTGGGGGTAGGGGAATGAATTGTTTCTTAAGTGTTTGCTTTTGCTATTTGTCATCAGGAGACAGGAAAAATATTTTATAAGTCATAGGCTAGAGATAATGCTTGGATAGCATGCGCAAGGCTCTGTTTCAGTTACCACCACTACACACACAGACATGGGAACACATGTGCGCTCTCGCTCTCTCTCTCTCTCTCACACGCACACACACACACACAGTGTGATGTGTATATATACAATTCTCCTTGGCATCTGTTGGGAAGAGTGATGTTATTAAGGAGTTACTGATTGTTTTAGCACAAGGATGAAGTGGGGCCTTGCCAAGTTGGACAGAAATTTTTATTTGGCTCTAAATCAATAGCAGTTGCCAAAAGGTACTAACCTTTATCCTCTCTGTTTGGAAAATGACAAAAGAAATGTTTTCTAAATGACTAGTGAACATTTTCCCCTGGGAGGAGAAGAAATAGCTGTTTGGCAGTTAAATTACCTGTTGTGTTAGACAGCTATGAAAGTTAGGAGGCATGAAAGAGAGGTAGGCTCACCTCTACTGCTCCTCAGGCTGGGACTCATGATAGAAGTCTCTATAGACCAAAACAAAAGCACCTGCCAGAATCTGTGGCCAAATTTGGATTGTTCCTTAATTGTAAAGCTCATATTTCCTGCCCTGTTTATTATGCTCTGTCAGTGACCCTTTACTTAGCATCTAAACTGGATGTGACATTAGAGCTTATTTGTGCTCTTCATCACCCTCGAGACTTGATTCTTGCTGAGCCTGCTGCATTTGCTTCTTTGTAAATCTCAGACCAAAGATACAAAGCCTTTTTTCCCCTGCACAGTGTTGTGCATTGACCCAAGGGTGTTGTGCATGCTGATTGATCACCTTTGAGCTATATCCCAGCCTTACTTATACATTATTTTAATACCGTCTCAGTAAGTTTCCCAGGCTCTCTTTGAACTCTCTCTGTAGCCCAGGCAGGCCTTGAATTTGTGCTTGCCTGCCTCAACCTTCCCAGAAGCTGGGATTAGAGACCCACATTACCAGGGCCAACTAAGTATCACTTAGTGTGTAATCTAGTCTTTAGTGTCCAGACCTCAAGGGCTATCTATTCTTTGGACATACACGACTTATCCTAATGGACTTCTCTTTAGTGTATGTGATGAGGGCCAGTAATCACGCCCCTTATAGATAGGCCTCCTTCTGTGGCTGCTTTGTTCCTCATTTCTGTTTCTTGTGAACACTCTCAAGTTCAGTGGAAGTTGTGGTAAAAGGTCCATGATCCCAGCTAATGGGAAGGTATCAACAGTATTCAACAACTATTCATTGATTGCCTAATGTATGTTGTGTCTGGTCCTAGCAGAGAGACGGGCAGAGGACGTCTGATTTCTTCCTCTGTCAATCTCCTTACTTTCTGAGACCATTTCCCATTGAACTTGAAGATTCCCATTCTTGAGCCCTGTTTCGTTCACAGCAGATGCTCTTAGGCACTGAACCCTCTCCGAGCCCTCCCTCCAGGGGTGGGTGTGGGAATGTCTGCCCTTTTGAAGCTTTCATCTTAGTAAAGGGAAGCAAAAATATAAATAATTTATATGTTATCAGATCACGGTAAGTACTAAGGAAAAAGATAAGGTAGGAAAGAAGTTCAAAGTGCTAAATTTATAGGGTAATTGGTGTTGTGATTTCCTTTTGTTTTCATTATTTATTTTTGTTGGTGCTGGTTATTGAGCCAGAGCCTTGTGCATACTTGGCAAGCACTCAACCGCTGATTTTTAAATAGCAGGGTTGGGAGAGATGTCAGAATTGACATTTGAATGAAGTCCTGAAGGAAGAACAAGATGAAGCCATGTAATAGGTGTGATCATAAAAAGAGAAAGAAATGTGAGGTAAGTATGGGGGAAGGGGTGCCTCAGCAGGCCCATGCTGGGGCATCCTTTCCCCCTCAGGGACCAGACACAGGACAGTAGAGTATAGAATAGAGTTTGTTCAGGGCATGGGGAGGGAAGTTAAGAGGGTAGTAGAGGTGGAGAAAGGGAGAGAGAGGGAGAGAGTAGAGAAGTAGAGGCCAGCCATGACCATGTGGAGAGAGGGGGGAAGGGAATGGGGAGACAGGGGGAGCAAGAGGAGAGAGTGAGGGAGAGGGAGAGGGAGGAAGAGAGAGGGAGGGAGGAAGAGAGGGAGGAGGAGCCAAGCATCCCTTTTTATAGTGGGCCAGGCAACTGTGGGGGTGGAGTCCAGACAGAGTACCAACAATAGGGCTTTAAAACATTGTAGGAAGCTTTGGGTCACAGCCCCTCCTCCTTTTGGGGATATGAAAGTGAATGTGGGATTTAGAGAAATTTAGCAATATAAAAGCTTTCTGGACATGAAAATGCCAAAAATTAATTCAAATTCACATGAATATAGCTATTTTTGGCAGACCTCACTAGTGGCTGTATCAAATAAGTTCCTGTAGCCTTGGTACACAGTTTGCATTGTGCTTGTCATACTACACAAGACTAACCCATGGTGCCTGGATCTTCTTTACGTAGACATGAGACTGTTCTCTTCTGAATTGCAGTGTTCTTACTAGCCACATGAAATGTTTTTTTCTGTTTTGGAAACACTTTAACTATGGAAAATAAAAACCTTGTTTTTCTACCATTATTTCTCAGCACATAAATATCAAATTAGTGTATCTTTAGATTATGTTTAAATATTCATTCTATTGCTTGTTTGAGTTGTTATCTTGAGTTTCACAGAACATTAGAGAAATTTTATTTATTTTTTTATATTTGATTTTTTAGAGGTTTATTTATTTATGAGTACAGTGTATATCATCAGACACACCAGAAGAGGGTGTCGGATCACATTACAGATGGTTATAAGGCTCCATTGCTGGGAATTGAACTCAGGACCTCTGGAAAGCAGTCAGTGCTCTTAACCTCTGAGCCATTTCTCCAGCCCCTGAGAAATATTTTTTAAATGTTTGTTTATACATGAGTATGTCATGTGTGTGCAGGTGACTATAGAGGCCAGAAGGGGGCATCAGACCTCCTGAAGCTGGAGTTACAGGCAGTTGAGCTGCCTGATATTGGTGCTGGATACAGATTCTAGTCCTCTGAAAGAGCAAAAGGTACCCTTCATCCCCTAACCAAGCTCTCTGGCTCCTAACTTTAATTTTTAAATTTGTCTTTTTATTGTGTTAAACCTTATATAAGATAGACTTTTCCATCAGGCAGTGGTGGCACATGCCTTTAATTCCAGCACTTGGGAGACAGAGGCAGTCAGATTTCTGAGTTCGAGGCCAGCCTGGTCTACAGAGTGAGTTAGTTCCAGGACAGCCGGACTATACAGAGAAATCATGTCTTGAAAAACAAAACAAAGATAGACTTTTCCATTTTAAGCACATTTATGTGTTATGGTTCAGTGACATTAAAGTATACTCATAATGGAGTATAATTACCATCACTGTCTAGAATTCTAACCACCAACTGGCACCTATTAAATTATTACTTGTTCCCTCTCCCCTCTCAGTCCCTGATATAAATACTATTTCACTTTTTGTGTTGGGGGAAAGGGGGTTGGTTTTTTGAGAAAGGGTCTCACTATGTAGCTCTGGCTGTCCTAGAACTCACTGTCTTAGACCAGGCTGGCCTCAAACTTGAAGAGATCACTTGCTTTCCTAGTGCTAGAATTAAACTATGCCCAGCTATTTATTTTCATTTTTTAAAATGTTTCTTTTCTTTTTAAAATTCTGATTTTACATTCATGTACCACCTATGTACAGGGTTCAGGATGTCTGATACCCTGGAGCTGGAGTTACAGGCAGTTGTGTGCTGCCTTGGTGCTAGGAGCCAAACTTAGGTCTTGTCTCTCCAGCTCCTCCTCCTTCCTTCCTCCCGTCCTCTCTCCTCCTTCCACCATGTGTGCTTGCATGTAAGTCATGGCGTATGTGTGGAGGTTTGGCAGCCTGTATCCTGGAATTCTCTATATAAATTAGGTAGGCCTGGGACTCATAAAGATCCACCTGCCTCTGCCTCTAAGTGCCGGTATCAGAGGTGTGCAGCACACACTCAGCTTCCCTGCCTTTGTGTGGGTTTGCTTGCTAAGTGCCTTTACCCTCTTAGCCAGCTAATTGCATCTGGTTTTACATCCTATTCGTGTGGCTTTGCCTGTTCTAAGAATCTTTTTAAATAGAATCATGCAGAATTTGTCTTTTTGTGTCTTATTTCATTTGCCATGTTTTCATAGTTTTCTCATGTTGTAGAATGTCTTAGCATTTCCTGTCTTTCTCAGCCTGGAAAATACTCTGGAGCTAAATTCTTCATATTTTTTATTTAGCTGTTTCAGCACTGTTGGTGTTGCTTAGAACATTAGTGTGCAAATACCCATTTGAGATTCTTTTAATTTCTTTTCTGTTGCTGGGGATAATGATAATTCTCTGCTGAACCTTTTGAGGAGGCTTCAAACTATTTTCCACTATGGCTGTGTCACTTTACGTTTACATCAGCAATGCAGAAGGTCTGTCTCCTCATACCTTTGCCCCATTTAGACCATCTTAGTATGAAATGTTACTGTGGCGGTTTATGTGTGCCTGGATGTGTGTATTTGTGTGTGTGTGTGTGTGTGTGTGTGTGTATTTTTTTCATATTCCTTGTGCGTGGGAATGTCCTGGGGCCTGTGTCACAGTGTATGCTTGGAAGTCAGAGAACAACTTTATCTGGCATTGTCCTTTCCTTCTGTGTGTATTGACACTCAGGGCATCAGACTTAGCAGCAAGTACCTTGCCCTGCTGAATCATCGTCCTTGTGTTTTGATTTGCATTTCCAGGACCTTGGAAAATCTTTGCAGATAGATTTCTATTACACTGAAGGAGAGCAACAAGATTGTAAATGCAGCTAAGGCTGGAAGATGAAAAACAGCGAGGAAAGTAGGAAAACTAGGAAGAAAATGTTACCCTAGAAGTTAAGTGGGAGTCATGTTTAAGGCAGAGCAATAGACATTTCTATCAGGCTAAGGATGTAGCTCAATGCTAGAGCATTTGTTTACCATATGGGAGGCTTTGGGTTTGATCCCTAAAACAATAAAAATATATATGCTAAATAAATGGGCTAGCCAGGTGTGATAGCACATCCCTAATTTAATTCCAGCATTTACTGGAGAGGCAGAGAAAACCTGTCAAATTCTTCAGGACAGCACAATTAAGATAAAAACCAAGAGTTGATCATCTAATTTAGCAACATGGAAGTCAGCAGTGACCTTTACAGGAATAATTCTATAGCAGATTAAAAATAACTGGGTGTGGAGGTACACATCTTTAATCCCAGCACTCCAGAAGCAGATGGACTTCTGTGATTTGGAAGCCAACCTATTCTACATAGTGAGTGCTAGAACAGCCAGGGCTATGTAGAGAGACCCTGTCTCAAACAAACAAACAAACATACATACATACATACATAGGGAAGAGGCTTGCAACACAATCACGATCACCTGAATTCTATCACTACATGAAAATGTCCCATGTGGTGGCTCACATCTACAGTCACAGCGCCAGTATTCCTAAGATGAGAAGAGAGAAGAAACTTATGAATGCAGTGCAGCAACAGAAGTAACAAGAGCCTGTGCCCTGAGTCAGGGTAGAAGGCAAGAACTAGCTCACAGGATCTTGTCACTTGGCCTACACACATTGGTAGTCTTCTTCAGTTCCTCTTCAGCTTTCTGAGAAGTAACCCTCAGAATCTGGAGCTCACAGATGTAACTGGGCTGCTTAGCCAGTGAGCTGCATGGGTCTCTGTCCCACTCGACTCAGTGTGCCTCCTGATCCATCCTCCCAGCTTCTCTACTGTGGATATTTTCATTTTGTTAGTGAGTATGTTATTTGTTGTGATACTTGATACTGAGTTTATATTGTCTCAATATACATGCCACACTGCCTCACTTACAGTCATGATGTATGCATAGGACCAAGGAACTGCGGAATCCCCTTTGGTTTTCCACAGCATCACTTATGGTTATCAGTGTGGTCAATAAATAAATTTGAGTATTTATGTTTCTATTATTAGTTATAGACAAATTTGAATATTCTAACTTTTAAAATTAGTTTTTCTCTGTCTAATTTGAACTGTTAGGATTTATCTTGTTTTATTTTGCTTTGCTTGGTTGAGGACATGTAGAGTACATGAAACATGTTGAGTACATGTTTCACTATGTAGTTCTGGCTAGACCAGAGCGCTCAATGTAGACCATGTTGGCCTCGAACTCACAGAGGCCAACCTGTCTCTGCCTTCTCAGTGCTGGGATTAAAGACTTGTGCTAAAGCTTCTTCAGCCCTGATTTTTGTCATGTGTAGCTTAGACTGGCCTCAAACTTCCTGCATATCCCAGGCTGGCCTTGAGTGCATCACCCCCTACCTCCATTTCCCAGCTGCTAGACTACAGGCATGAGTCGCCATGCCCAGCCAGACTCTCGGTTATTCTTACTTTCTTAATACTTTCAGATTCTGCCAGGCAGTGGTGGTGCATGCCTTTAATCCCAGCACTTGGGAGGCAGAGGCAGGCAGATTTCTGAGTTCGAGGCCAACCTGGTCTACAGAGTGAGTTCGATGACAGCCAGAGCTAGAAACCCTGTCTGGGGGCGTGGTGGGGGGGACTTTCAGATTCTGAGAGGTTAGGTCTTAAAAGGTGACTAAGAAAATAAAGTTCTGTTTTTCATGGCAGTTACTGGGAAAAGAGCTTTCATGGTAATTAAGTGTAACCAAGATGCCTCTCAGCCACTTCTCAAGCATGCTATATGTTAGACATCCTAACTACAAAATAATGAAACATCAGATCATTTGGACATTGCCAAAGAACATTTCTGCTAATCCATAATAGTTCCCTAACTTGTTATTATGTAGCTAGCAGAGTCTTACTTTAGGTTACATGTCTGCTTTTGCATAAAAAAATTTAAAAAAAATACCACTCTTACTTAAGAAAATTTGTTTTGTGGCATGATTTTTTTTCAGAAAATTCTATCACTTACTCCCCTAAGCAGGTCTGGAATGTACCCCGCTGAACAGCCTTTACATGCTCAAACCTTTTAAAATAAGCCATCTTCCTTTCTCTTAGTGAGAACAGGGTTGTGTACTGTTTCTGACCGAATTTCCATAAATGCTTTAATTTCCTTAAGTCTTCCAGAACTTCCATTGAGTTGAACCTAGGGTACTGCCCAACATTCCAGGAGAGCTGAGACTCTCATGATTGCTTGTGTTAAAAGAATATTCAGTTCTTATTCTCTTTGAGAAATGTCAAGCATCCTTTGTTTATGAGGCTGATTTCTATTATAGGAAGCCAGAGATAGCATGTACTCCCATATTAAGAGCTGCAGAAAGGTAGGGTTCTGTTCTTGTTTGTTGAGCACAGTCCTCCTGGTCTGTGAACTGGAGAGCATTGTTATCAGGGTTGAGGCAAAGTCTGGACTGATCCTTGTTCTTTTTAAAATGACAGATTTGACCCAACTAGCCTGAATTTTTTTCTTTCAGTTTCCGGACATCAGTCAAGAGTCTGACTCTTCATTTGTTTTCATCTGCAAAAATCCCCAGGAAATGGTTGTGAAGTTCCCTATTAAAGGAAATCCTAAAATCTGTAAGTCATCATCTTTGATGATCTCAAATGCCGTTCTTTTGTGTTCAATGTCCTCCTTGGTGTTGGGAATATTATGTTTATCAATAGCATATGTTTATCAGAAGTCCATGGTTATCACACTATCACATGGTTATCATGGGAGTACATGCTATCTCTGGCTTCCTGTAGTAGAAATCAGCCTCATAAACAAAGGATGCTTGACATTTCTCAAAGAGAATGAGGGATTTCCAGGGCAGCCTCCTGTTCTGCTACAATCAAACCTTGTCTCAAATCTGGAAGGCCAGTTTGAGGCTCATGAGCTGCTGTCTCAATATTTTTATTTAATTTTTTTTTGGTTTTTTTTTTTTTTTTGTTTTGTTTTGTTTTTTGTTTTTCAAGACAGGCTTTCTCTGTGTAGCCCTGGCTGTCCTGGAACTCACTCTGTAGACCAGGCTGGCCTCGAACTCCGAAATCTACCTGCCTCTGCCTCCCAAGTGCTGGGATTACAGGAGTATGCCACCACGCCTGGCTCTTTATTTATTTTTAAATACTGTACACTGTATTTCATATGAGTACACTGTCACTCTCTTCAGACACATCAGAATAGGGCATTAGATCTCATTACAGATGGTTGTGAGCCACTGTGTGGTTGCTGGGAATTGAACTCAGGATCTCTAGAAGAGCAGTCAGTGCTCTTAACTGTTGAGCCATCTCTCTAACCCCATTTTAAACAGATTTAATTCACTTTATTTTTCTTCTATAAAAACCCTTATGTGATAGGTAGCCACAGCTGAAGCCTGGGTCCTTGAACAGAGACTCTGGTGTGGGTTTTCACAAGATGATCAGTGTAAGGAGACTTGGTGAACACAGTCTCTTTCCAAAGGTTGGGGGTCAGGTAGTTGTAGGTCTTGGAGATGGCATCAAAGGTGGCCTTGGCAAAGTTGCCCAGAGTGGCAGTGCAGCGTCTGGCTGATGTGTAGCAGTCACCAATACTGGCCATCATCAGTAACTTTTTTGGGCACAGGAGCGAAGGCAATGCCAGTGCCTCTGGGGGCAGGGATGAGACTAGCACAGAGCTACATCGGCCTGTCACCTTGCATGGAACAGTGTGGGGCTTGCCAATCTTGTTCCCCAGTAGCCTCTGCACACTGGGATGAAGAGAGCTTGGCCAAGATGATGGCCTCTTAGATGGCAATGGAGCGTTTAACACCAAGACCAATGTGACCATTATAGTCCCCAATAGCTACAATAGCTTTGAACCTGATCTGCTGGCCAGCCCGAATCTATTTTATGTGCATTGGTGTTTTGTCTGAATGTGTGTTTGTGTGAGGGTATCAGATCCTCTGGAGCTCAAGTTACAGATAGTTATGAGTTGCTATGTGGATGCTGAGAATTGATCCCCATCCTCTGGAAGAGCAGCCAATGCTCTTAACCACTGAGCCATCTCTCCAGCCCCAAATTTTAAAAACTTATTGCATTATATCTTACAAAACACATGAAAATCTCTATGAAAGTTACAGGAATCACGACTAACACTTTTCCCCTAGTAACTTCTTGCTCATCTGTTTTATATGATTTGATAAGTTTTGTTTTGTTTTGAGACAGAGTCTCACTGTGTAGCCCAGACTGGCATAGAATCACAGCAATTCTCCTGCCTCACTCTCTTAAGTGTTGAGATTATAGATGTGGTTGAATACTGAAATGCTTTAGGTATTAAATGTAAAATATTGGTGAAACGCAAAAAATTAAACATTATTACTACTCTATGAAAAGAATGTGCGATATGTTCACTCTATTAGCCCCAAGTCTTTGTGACAGTCTTAGGTAGCCCAGGCTGACCATAAACTCTCTGAATAGCTGAGGATGACCTTGAACTCCAACCTTTCTGCCTCTACCTCCAGAATGCCAAGATTATCGATGTATACAATAATGCCAAGCTTAGAATCCACATCTTAGAAAAACTAGGCTCCAGGATATAGAGGTGACTCAGCTGGTAAGGGTGCTACTGACAAGCTTGAAAACTCAAGTCCCATCTCTAGTTGGTAGAAGGAAAGAATTGAGTCCTGCAAGATGTCCCTCTGATTACATGTACACAGCGTTACAATGTCATGCATGAACATATACACACATTGCATATGTGTGTATATACACACATATATATACATAGAACATACATACATACAATGTAAGATAAAAGATAAGGTTTAAGGTAATCATACTGTCTGCCTCTTCTGTAATAAGCTTAGTTCCTTGCTTAATCAACCTGGTTGGCTTAAGAGTTGCTGCTTTTAATAGTCATGTGGTTAGATGCTACAGATATGAAAAGGTGGTGGGTTGTTAAGAGTTCACAGATTGATGACATAAGTCTGCTTTCTTTAATCCCTCCCAAGTACTGGGATTCAAGACTTGTGACAACACCTGGCTGACTTAAGAGCTCTTGCGTGTACAGAGGTTCCATTCCCAGCACCACTTGAGAGCTCAAAGTTGTAACTCCAGTTCCAGGGAAATTGACACTTTCTTATGGACTCTGTGGGCACCAAACACACATGCAGTACATAGGCATACACACAGGCAAAAACACTCACATAAAATGAAAGTAGATCTTTAAAAAACAAAAAACAAAAATTATTCACAAAGTTTTTGCATTGTATTGTATCAAGTATGACAATCTATAGAGAATTTAAATTATACAAGCAAATGTAGAATGCATGTAAGCCTCATACCATTTTATGTAAGGGACTCACATTAATACATATGGAGTTTAATATTTGTGAGGATTCTAAAGCCAAAGCTCCACAAATACAGAGACAATTAGTATTTTAATTAGTCGATTAAATGACTTGGTGTACTTGGTCTATAGAAAGCACATGTTAGCTATAATTTCAAGGGTTCTCCCCACCCCCCACCCCATTTGATTTTGTGGTTGAGTAATCAGGTTTAGGAAAGTTTTTAGGGTTTGGATTTAATTAATTGACTTAAGCCTACAGCACTGGGTATTCTCAGGTGGTTTCCCAGCCAAGTACTAACCAGGCCTGACCCTGTTTCCAAGATCACACTAGGCAGGGTGGAATGGCTATTTGGGTTTGTGAGTTTTGTTGTTGTTTTTAAAGATTAATGTATGTATGTATGAATGTATGTATGTATGTATGTATGTATGTATGTATGTATGTGAGTACACTGTTGCTGTTTGCCAAGAGGGCATCAGATTCCATTACAGATGGTTGTGAGTCACCATGTGGGTGCTGGGAATTGAACACAGGACCTCTGCAAGAGTGGGCCGTGCTCTTAACTGCGGAGCCATCTCTCCAGCCCTGTTTGTTTTATTTTTTAAGCTTTATTTTTATTTTTATGTGCATTGGTGTTTTGACTACATGTATATGTCTGTGTAAGGGTATCAGATCCTCTGGAACATATATACGTACATACATGGCTGTCTCATACTCAAAGTATGGCTGGAGTCATAGGTAGTTGTGAGCTGCCATGTGAGTGCTGCGAATTGAACTTGGGTCCTCTGAAAGAGCTGCCAGTACTCCTAACCACTGAGCAATCTCTCCAGCCACTGGGTTTTCATTTTTTGAGATAGAATCTCTAGGGTCTTATTGTGTGATCTAAGCTGACTTCAGCTGCATTGTAAAACCTAGATTGACCTTGAACTCAAGACCCCCCTGCCTCACTTCCTAAAGAGTTACACTTGCGGTGTGAGACACCACACCAACACACAAATTGTATTTTACTAATCTTTCTGGCTGTTTTTCTGTTCCTTTTACTTTATCCAATTGCTTCAAGAACAAATTTCCAATTTATATTTTATTTTTGGGATACACTATTATGGCACTGAAAAGGGTCGTTAGTAGTATGTAGTCTCTTTTCTTCTGTTAGTTGAAAATAAATTGAAGAGTAGAAATGACTAATGACATCCTCATCCTTTCATAGCAAGAGGAAATCTTGAGGAACAAGCCTGAAATCGGAAAACCCAAGGCAGTATTGAGAACTGGATATCTGGAGTCTTCAGTAGATCCCAAATTCTCACATAGTGAGCGTTCCTAAAAACCGAAAGAAGATTTGATAACTTACTTGAACCTCAGTACCACCACCTCTTATCTGCTGCTTTGTGTTACTTAGTCGTCTCTGTTACAGTGAGGATTTAAAATTTGTATTAGTTGCCTTTTTTCTGTTTGTTTTTTGTGCTTGTTTGTTTTGTTTTTGAGAAAAGGTCTCATGATCCCCTTCAATTCACTCTGGAGCAAAGTCTAGCCTCTGTTTCCACCTCCTGTTTAATTTGTTTGATGAAAGTGTTTATTGACCACCTACCAATTGACAGTGTTGTGAGGGAGACAAAAGAAAATCTGTCTTGAGCTAGGGCTTTTTGCCAGCTTGCTGTCACATTCCATGCCCAGTTAGGCGGCATGGGATGAAGGAACGAAGTCACATGGACGCCAACATCCTAACGCCCAAATTAAAATCAATGATGTTGTGACATTATGAATAGCATTTGGGTAGCCCAGAAAAAGGTGTACTACTGTTGTAGAAGCAGGTATAGTCCTGAAAAACTAGAGAAAGAGGCCTAAAGGAAGCATCTAGGGCTAAGGCTGCTTTTCTCCCAGTCTCCTTGTTCTGCAGTTAGAACACAATTCTTATCTTAATTGGACAAATGAGGCCATTGAAATCCAGAGAGGCTGAATGACTTGTCTGGTTCATACAGGTATTAAGCAGCTTCCAGTGAGGGTTCATTCTGTCACATTGGATTGTGCAAGTGAAAAGAATTACTGTGTGAGTGGCAGCGCTGCAGGGTGTGTGCTCACAGTGTGTATGCTCACAATGAGCCAGGCTGCCCTGTACCAGGACGCTCTACAAAGTATTTTCTATATTAGCATCATCATCATCCCCGTTGACTTAAATTAGGCTTTTTGTGGGAAAAAAATTTGTAAGCTTTTTTTCTCAGACCAGACAAACAGCAACTTTAAATTTTTTCTTCGTGAAATAGATGCTTTCAAAGACTTGGGAATTGAACCTGAGTCCTCTGGAAGAACAGTCAGTGCTCCTAACCACTGAGGTATCTCTCCAGGCCCTGGGTTTTCATTTTTTGAGATAGAATCTCTAGGATCTTACTGTGTGGTCCAGGCTGACTTCTGCTTTGTTTTGTTTTGTTTTGTTTTGTTTTTAAGCAGAGGCATACTATGTATAGTTTTACTGGCCAAGAACTTGGTTTGTAGACCAACCTGCTCTTGGATATACAGGATCCTCCTGCCTCTGCTTTCAGAGTACAACTTACTGCATAAACCTGACAGCGTCTGAGGTTCCTTCCTTTCTAAGTTTAACACTTAGAAGGGCCATATAATCTATGACCTTTACCCCCTCTTAGCTGGCGATAGGGACTCTTTGTCAGGAAAGCATTTATATGGATTCTACTCCACTGCTTCAGGTCACTCCCCCTATTAAGTTGGAGGCAGCAAAAGAGTGAGTTGAACTGCTTTTTCCACTGTGAGGGGGGTTCATGCTTTGTACTCAGCTAGTTAACAGGTCAGTGGAATGGGTCTCTTACTGTGTGAAGTGCATTTCTGTATGGCATGCCCCTATACTTTCTTCTTTTCTGTTTATCTACAGATCTGTGATCTTTAGAAAAGTTTATCTTAGTATCAGACATCATAACCTACAAAATTAGAAATATTCTTTAGAAATATTCTTACATAAATATCTGTGTGTGTGTGTGTCTGTCTGTCTGTGTCTGTGTGTCTGTCTGTCTGTCTACAGTATTCCCACTATTTTCTTCTTAGAAAATAAAACTCTGAAGTTTGGAAGTGCCCAGTGTCCTGAAGCAAGATAATTGAATGTGACAGGAACACAGTAACCAGAAGACCTAGGAGGCCAGGAAAGATTTGCAATGCAAATATAAAAATAAATAATGAGTGAGACTTCTTTTTTCTCTTACAGGGAAACTGGATTCCAAGATCCATCAAGGAGCAAAGAAGGGGTTAATGAAGCAGAATAAACCTGTCTGACCAGGAAGAAAGGAACTGACCAACATAGCAGAGCCTTGTGTGCTCAACTGCTCTCCACTGGTCCTTTGGGATTGAAGCAGTATGAAGCAAAAGGCTTGGTACCAGGCTTCAGTCTCTGAGAATTTAAACTCTTTGCAAATCTGTATATTTTTCTTAAAGGGTGGGATTCCTTATGAATTGGGTCACAAATCTTTGAATATGTTATTTATAAAAAATCATTTAAAAAATTCTAAGTCTTGGACATTTTTCTCAGAACTAAATTCAAAACAGGAAGGAACAAATTGGAAATTATTTTCCTCAGTGAGATTTGTATTTTTAATTAGGAAAATCTTAACATAGATTAACATTTTTACAAGAGACTCTGAATTTAACTTCTTTTCTCAAAATATTAGAATGGAGAATATTAGGATGTTTGAGGAATCTTTGTTTAATGTAAGCCTGTGATGAAATGTGAATGTTCTTACCAAATGTTCTGCTTTTAACATCTTGAGAACAGGTCTCATTCTATGACCCAGGCTTGCCTGGAACTCACAGCAGTCCCCTTCCGAAGCCTCTTAAGTGCTGTGGTTACAGACCAATAGGGCCATGCTCAGTTTCTAACCCGCAGGCTCTCAGTGTGGAAAGCTAGAATTCCCATTATTAGCAGATTTTTTTTTTCTTTCTGGAAAAGATAACACGAAGACCTACTTTCTTTTGTTCTTAAGTTTGAGAACATGGGTTAGTCTGGAAAGTGTGGGAGCCACCTGCTAATGCACCCTGAAGCTGCCCTGTTTGTTTTGTTAGTGTTGCAAAAGAATCGTGTAGATGGGACAATTAGAAAATACAATCCTTTGGTAAATACATCAAAAAGCCCTCTAATGCTGAAAGCAAGCCCCTTTAAAACTATAAATATCCTAAAAAGCCATGACTGGAAAAATAAGGGTTGGTTTGAAGTGAGATTTTTCACTGGTCCCTTTAACCCTTCTCAAGAAGCACTTGTTTCTGAGGCTCTTCTAAAGTGCTGTTGGAATCTCAGTTGCTGGATCCTAGGAAATTCATGGTCTTCAATGTGTATGTTTTACTTTTTATAAAACACCACTACCATGCTGAGGATGTTGGACTCCCTCCAACAGTTTGTGTTCTTGACTTAAAAAAGAAAGCGCAAGTGAGAAAGAAAAAAAGTACCTTGTGTTATGAAAAAGATTAATTTCCCTTTCTTTAATCCTTCATATTCAGCATTTATTTGCATTGAAATGCCTCCACTCATTCCACATTGGCGCTCACTCGACTGTGAACTGCTTGCTGCATAGCACTGGTTCTGCGGAGGCTGATCACTCTGGATTCCCAGGGAACCCCGGACAGATTCTTGTTCCAGTGATGCACATATGCAGGATTTTCTCTCTTGTTCTGTTGGACCTCTGTGTATAAAGTGGAAGAGTTAGTGGCATTTACTATTGAGAGAGATGTCTTTTTGGCCTCTTGGAAACCCTACCATTGTTGAAGGCAAAACTGTGTTTACTCTGTAGTTAATAGTTTACCAAGCAACAATAGCACCTTGAATTCTATGCTGAAATTGTCTGGCTCTCTTAATATCAAAATAAAGTTGAAAGGTAGGATGGGAAGAAACAAAGAAATGGTGTGTGTGTGTGTGTGTGTGTGTGTTCTCGGCTCTTTTATTTGAAGACAGCCTTTGCACAGATGAGTATGGATTGTTTTTTTCTTTTCTTTTTAAAAAAGATTTATTTATTTTATGTATATGAGTACACTGTAGCTGTCTTCAGACACACGAGAAGAGGGTATAGGACCCCATTAGAGATAGCTGTGAGCCACCATGTGTTTGCTGGGAATTGAACTCAGGACCTCTGGAAGAGCAGTCCATGTTCTTAACCTTTGAGCCATCTCTCCAGCCCTGTTTTTTCTTTTCTTTTCTTTTGGTTTTTTGGATTTGTTTTTTTCCAGACAGGGTTTCTCTGTGTAGCCCTGTCTGTCCTGGACCTCACTCTGTAGACCAGGCTGGCTTCGAACTCAGAAATCCGCCTGCCTCTGCCTCCCAGATTGCTGGGATTACAGGCGTGCACCACTACTGCCCAGTTTAGCCCTGTTTTTTCTATGTGGATAAATTTGTGTGCATACTTTAAGAGAAAAAAAGTTAGGAATATCAACAGATTAGCTCATCAGCCTGATCTTTGCAGGTTTATAAGAACCCACCTCAGCTTCTCAAACACACAGCCAGAACCACATAAATAAATGGCAGAGCTACTTGGAAACTTCTCCTTTTTATGGTTAGGCTGGGAAAGTATCTTTGGTTCACGTGGTAGTGGTAGTATAAGGTCTCTCTTCTGTTTGCTGAGACACAAGGGAGGAAGTATGGGTAGATGGCCCTCAGTTGCTCACTGATGAATAGTATAATTTAAAGTCAGATGGAAATTCTTAGTAGCCTGAGTTCAAACTTGTCCAAGAATAGCCTGTTGGGGTATTGTGACACTTCACTGTGACCCTGTTACTCTGGGGCATTTTCACCTAAGGAAGTTCTTGACTTTCCTAGTTGCTTTTCTGTTGCAGCTTCTGTGTTCCCTTTTGAAGGACTGAATTAAGATGCCATTACTTTGTACAGTAAAGGAATTGTCTTTTTCTTTTTGTTTTTCCCAGACAAGATTCAGTTTCCTTTATATGAGCTCACAATAGGGCATGTCGGAAATTATGGACTTTGTTAAGAGTTGATGAGATCTTATCTTTAGTGAAGTACTTAGAATAGATTAAGAATTTGGCCAGATTTGGTTATATATACCTTTAATCCCAGCACTCAAGAGGCTGAGGCAAGTGATCTCTATGAGTTCCAGGCCAGCAAGGGTTATATAGTAAGTCCCTGTCACACAGGAAAAAAAAAAGAATTTGGATTTTTTTTCTTCTTTAGCTAATACAGAGAAAGAACTGTCATATATTTTCTTTTTAAACTGAAATTTTATTGTAAACCCATTCCCACCCACCCCCAGCATGTAAATATGAGACACTTCAAAGATTACTTTTACAAATAAGTATAGTTATAGGCTTCTATGATTTATGACACTTAATCCTTTCCATTTTAATTACTGTCTCTCCTATAGCCCATTCATGTGGTGGCCATTTAATTTAGAAGATTCATTTAAAGCCATGTGGGGCCTAGGCAAGACTAGATGGCATGGGGCCGTTCACTTGACCAGCTCAGCTACTAAACTAGAGAAACCAGCCAACTTCAGTTAGGCTGGGAGGAGGGAGGGCAGTCCAGTGATAAAGGGTATTTTCTTCCTTGAGAGTCAAATAGCAAGCACACATCTGCTGTTCTCAGCTTCTGTGGATGTGTTTGGGAGGAGCTGAAGCACATCGAAGGCTCCAACAGCAACAAGGGATCCAGCCTGCAGGGAGCTTCTCTACTTTTCTCCTGTAGAGAAAAAAGAACAGTGCCATCCTATGTCACAGTGAACTCCATTTACGTGTGTGAATACAATGTGGCTTCATTCAGGAGATGAGATGTAAACTGATCAGATGTGGAATTTTCAGTTGTGAAAATGGGAATTCCCGGAAAGAAACACCAGTTAAAAAATACCCGAGATTGGAGTCAGGCAAAAGGGGTGGGGTTGCCTAAATCCACAGAGAGATGTGTCAGGAAAGAAGATCTGGGCATAAGACTTAAGAAGAGTCTTCTCAGGCATGGTAGTTGCATGCCTTTAATCCCAGTATTTGGGAGGCATAAGCAGGTGGATCTCTAGGGTTGTGCTGCCTAATATGGTAGCCATTCGTTGTTTAAATTTGAATTAAATCACTCGTTGTTTAAATGTGATTTAAATTTTAAGTAAATACTCAGTTCTTCAGTCACTGTACCTTCAGCGCCCTAGTAGCTCATGTGTGGCTGGAGACTTCTGAACAGCAGGGGGCAGGGGTTAGCAAAGTCATTCCTTAAGGGTTAGCTAGCAGCTGGCTTTTGATTTTGTAAGTCATTATTCAGCTGTGCGATTGTACTGCAAATATACCCACTGATAATGTGAGCAAACTAGCTTGGCTACACCAGGAAAGCTATTGGCTGGTTGGTTTGTAGACACTTTTGAGACAGTCTCTCTGGGTAGCCCAGTTCAAGCCCAGGACTCACCTTGAATTTTATATCTCTAGCCTCAAGCTCCCAAGCGTTGGAGTCTGTGCCACCAAACCAGATTCATATAATTTTTGTGTTGTAAAATATCTTTTTTTTTAATTATTGTTAAAATGTAAAAACTAATTTTTAACTCACAGGATTTACAAAAACATGTGGTGAATCTGATTTGTTCGTTGAGCTACCAGTTTGCTAATGCTTGCTCTAGAGATATAAGAAGTCAAAACTTGAGATTCTCTTACTGCCTTATACATTAGATCCTTATCTTTAGTCAGAGTCAACTAACTCTGATTAAAAGCTTAGTAGAACTCTTTCCTTGTCCCCCAACTGTTTTAGTCTAGTGCTACAATGTTTAACCCTTAATCACAGAAATATGGAACCCTAAACCCTGTTTTTCCTCTCTGTTAAATAGACCCTCATTTTGTAATATAGAATATAGATTGGAAAGTTGGCTGTCACCATGAGTCGTCAATTCTGTCCCTTTACTGTCCAAGGACAATGCGACTATCTATGGACCAAAAGGGAATTACTTTTTCCTAGACTAGACAGGCTTAGTGTTCATCTTTAAGCTGTCAGCCCTCTCACCCTCCTTTTCTTTTTGTAGAGATACCAATGGAGAGAGTAAAGGGACGTTATGACTCACTTGCTCTATAAGTCACATGCTACTTTGAATGACACCAGTGAAGAGTGCCCTTAGAATTAGAGAATAAAGGTAACTGCATAGCTAAATAAAATGGTCCAGGAAGGGCATGATGGGGGTTCTTGCGAATTAGATAAACATTTGTTTGCTGTGGTAGGAGGTGGAAGTCTTAGGTCATGAAGCTGTTTCGTAAGCAAGTGGTGGGAGGGCTCAATTACACAAGAACAGAATGTCTACTGTGTAGGAGATGGTGTGCTGGGCAATCTTAAGATGGATAACAGATTTAAAAGTCACAATCTATAATGACAGAATGGTGGGGCGGAGTGCAGAAACGGGCTCAAGATTAAAAAGCAGTAAGATTTAGTGATATTGGATGGTGAGGTGGAAAGGGACATAGAAGGCTTTAGAAACAGGTACTCTGTAGAGGAAAACAAACGGTAATCAAAAAACTGAAGACAATAAAAAAGGAGTTTGCGGGCCAGTAATATGGCACAGTGGTTAAAGAAGCGCGCTGCCAAGCCTAAGGACCTAAGCGTGATCCCTAAAACCAAATGGTGGAGGGAAAGAAGCGACTCCGCAAATTGTCGGCTGACCTGAATACGTGCGCCACAACACGTGTCCTGTCCCCCCCACCCCCACCCTAAATTCTTTTCTTAAAATAGTTTGCCGAACTAACCGGCAAAATGAATGAGACCATCAAGAGTTGTGTATTTGTCTTCTGTTCCTTGTAGAGAGGTTCATGTTCAGATCCCATGGTCTTTCCTCTTTTCATGGTGGAAAAACATATGTATTTAAGAGCTAACGCTTCTCCAGAGGCTTTCGGTGAGAAGTCTTATCCAGCCAGGAATCTTTGCACGAGGAGAGAGTTCAAACTGTTCAGCCCGGGCTTCTGAGCTTATCTTCGTTTCAACCCGCCCGCCAGGTTTTCCAGCATTCTTTTCTCAGGGCTCGAAGCTACCGCGCATTTAGAGACCCAGGACTTAGCTCGTACATCCAGGTTCCGGGTTTCCTCGCGCACTCGCCCGCTCCAGACTCCACAGCGCACGGAATCCGGATCCGAGAGCACGAGAATCCAGTGTCCGGGTCTTCCAGGCAACCCTGGTTGTCCCGGATCGCGGCGGCGGCGGCTGTGGCGGCGGTGGCGGCGGCGGCGGTGGCGGCGGCGGCGGCGGCAGCTGAGGGACCCGCAGCCCCGGACACAGCGGCCCGGGCCAGGCGGGGCGGAGCGGCGCGGGGAGGGGCGGAGAGCCGGGGCGGGGAGGGGGAGGGGCCGCGGCCCAGATGGCGGCCCGGGACGCGTAGCAGTGGTGGCTCTGCGGCCCGGGGCCCCGGGCGGGCGGAGGTGGCGGCTCCCGGGACCGGCCGCGCGGTGAGTCTAAGCTTTGTGTGGAGCCGGGGCTGGGAGGGGGAGGCGACGCTGAGGGAGGCCCGGCGCCGAGGGGCGCGGAGGGCGCCGGGGCAGCGGCGCCCGGCGGAGGAAGTGGGGGTTGGGGGGCCGGGGCGGAGCGAGGGGAAGGTGTGTGCGGGGAAAGCGGGGTCGTTGCGTGGGTGGGGGAGGGGGCCCGAGGTGAAGTTCAAAGCGTGGCCCGGGCGGTTCGGGCTGAGGGTGGCGGTGCCCGGGAGAGTCTCTGGTCTGGCCAGGTGGTAGGGCAGGCCAGAGAGTTTTCTGAGGCTCTGCTGAGGGGGCCCCGGGGCGACTGGGGCTCGTTAGGGACTCAGGGGAGCGGAGGGTTGAAAGCAGGACGTGTGCGCGGCCCGGGAAGGGGAGCAAGGTGGCTGGGAGCGTGCAGTCAGTAGGTTGTGGGTGTGTGCGCCTTCCCAGTCTTAGGTCACATTTACTCCTGTCCTTTTCTTCAAGATGGAGGGATCCCTAGGCCTGGACTTTAAACTGCTGCCCCTGTATCCCCGGGAGGGTTTGAGACCCTGTCCTGTTTGGAAAACCCATGCTGCCCTCTTTTCCCTTTATGTGTAATTACGGTTGGATCATCTCTGCTTTGCTCAGATTCTCCTTCCTCCCTCTGGGGCTGAGGAGGAGGAGACACATCTGACCAATTAATGTGTGTTTGTGAAACAGGCAGCGGCAAACAGTCATTTCGGCTTCTAGGAATTAGGCTCACACAGGGTGGAGAGAGCAGAGCCCTTCAGGGGGAATATTTCTGAACAAATCACAGATGATTAAATTCCCTCAGAAACCGCTTTCTACCTAAATGAGTGGGAACGATGGGGGAGAAAGCCTGTCTGTTTCCAGCCATGTGTCCAGAGCCCCAGGGGTTGAGGAGAGTCCCTAAGCCCCCACAGGCCTCTCTTTTCTGTATTAGGCTTTGCTCTGCAGCCTTGAGTTAATTTCACCCCTGCTGCTTTGTCTTGGGGGAGGGAGTGCTGGTTTAGGCTGTTGTGAGAGATGACTGTTCTGCTGCCACACAATAGTCGTGTCATTTTATCGGGAGTGCTACCCCAGGGCTGAGAACTGTTGCAGCAGAGATAAACCGGTCCCTCTCACCCGCCTATTGTGTACACAGTGAAGGTCATAGGTTCAAGTCTTGTCTGAGAGCTTTGGATATGCTCCATCTCCCAGGCTCCTCAGTGCCATTTTCTTCCTTTTCCACACTGGGGCTTGCCATTGGAGGAGGCCAGACAGAAAGGCTCTTCTTTTTGAGTGAGGAACAATGCAGGGCTCACTGGCACACATTTTTCAGAAGAATAGAGGATGCCAGCCATGCTGTGCCTGCCCTGGTTAGCCTGTAACTAAGTTGTGGAGGAATAGCGTCTGGGACGCGCCATCCTTATGCTTTGTGGTAGACCTTTGAGGAAGGTGACTGCGAAGAGGGGTCTGTACTTACATAAACAATTGTATTTAAATGTTTCTGTATAGAAATGGGAATCCCCTGCAGTTATTTTTGTTTGTTCTTTTAGGAAAACCACTAAAGACTTGTATATGAGTAAGAGAGGGGCGTCAAGGACCAAGTGCCCCTCCCCCAGTAGGGACTTGTTAGTTGCCCAGGCTGATCTCTAACTTAAAATCCTTCTGTCTCAGCCTGCTTAGTGCTAGCAATTACAGGTGTGCACCCTGCCCTGCACCCAGGAAGGTGACTTCCTGGTGAATAATTGCATAACAACAAAATAAAGCCGCTCAATTTTCCCAAGACAAGCTTTGAAAACAAAACTTTCCTTTTATAATTCAATATTTAATGAGAGAAGATTCAGGTATTGTGGAGAGAAATTTGCCACTGAGAGGAACTGCTAAAAATCATTTGGATCTAGTATTAGAGAAAGATAGAAGAATCATATTCTTGACTGTGAGATAGAAGAATCATATTCTTGACTGTGTCACGAAAGTCTCCAAGCAGTATTTTGGTGCCATTAAGTCAGTCAGTTTGTGTCTGTCTATCTGTCTCTCTCTCTCTCTCTCATATATCAATTACATCTATATATAATTAATTACAGTAGATATAATTGTATTACATATGTAATTACAAATGTAACAATTACATATATATGGGGCTAGAAAAGAGGTTTTCATGCAAGACCTTAAAGAAGTCTTAAAAGATTCACTGTAAAGGGGTTTGCATTAAGTATGCAGTGTATAAAATAGCTGTCTAACCATTTTCAGTAGTTTATCATTCAACCAGGCCCTTTGGTTTTTGGTAGAGGTCTTTCAAAGTGCTGAGGTCTCCCCCTCCATTATCCTTTTATATCACTGAGTTTCATTACATGATGGCCTGGCATTTAGATGGTGGCACTGTGATAGGAGAGAACAATTTTGTTTTTTTGTTTTTGTTTTTTAGTAAAAATGTCTTTAAGCTTTACCAAAAGTGTTGTCTGCCCTAGACTGTTTCTAACTATGTGTCCCAGGCTTCTTAGCATGCTCCAGGTAAACGGAATTTAAGGCTTTTTTCTTCTTGGGCTGTTGGCGTTTTTTCTTAAGTTTTGTCAGTGAAGGCAGACCCTCACATTAAGTTTGCCTTGATTAGATTTAGTAGTTTCAGAATTGGACTATTGAGCATGACCATCCCTTAGACACCATTTTAAGTGACTGTGATTCAGAGGTCACTTTGAATTCTTCACCTCCACCTTCTTGGTAGGAAATATTTTCTTGTGAGAAGTCTTTTTTTTTTTTTTTTTTTTTTGGATTTGGTTTTTTTTCGAGATAGGGTTTCTCTGTATAGCCCTGGCTGTCCTGGAACTCACTCTGTAGACCAGGCTGGCCTCAAACTCAGAAATCCACCTGCCTCTGCCTCCCAGAGAGCTGGGATTACAGGCGTGCGCCACCACCGCCCGGCTGTGAGAAGTCTTTATACTAGACACCTTACTGCTTATGACTATGTTGTGTGTGTGGATGTTGCTTCTTGTATTAATATGTTATAGTTAGCATTTAGCAGCTAAATGCCTGGAACAGGATAATTTGTTGAGGGGTTACTGATTGCTCTGTTAAGTAGAAGTACCACTCCTTATTTATCTGACTGTCAACACTAGAGCCTGAGCTCAGGCATGAAGGATGCAAACATACAGGGATATTTGTTCTCCAATAGTTCCCACTCCATTTCCTCTCTCCACTTCTTTGCCAGGCGTCCTAATACTTGCACTGCTCCAAAGGCAGCTAAGCAATTGTTATTTTCACTGTGGAAAACCAGCATGGATGGACTATTGCCAGACACTGAGATAAGATAGCCCTTGGTTGTGCGGCAAGTTTTCTTTTCAGCAGCTTAATTCTCACATCTACTTTTTTTTTTTTTTAAGTTTTCCTTTTTAAAAAATAAAAGCAACGTTGCAATGAAAAATAATAGAACACAAAACCCACAGTATGTTAAGTAGCGCCTTCATATCACCTCTCTGGTGGAAGTTGGCTGTAACAGGCAGAATGAAGATCATTGCTGCTGATTGGCAGGTTCTGGGTCCACTAAGTGTCGGTGAAGGACTCTTTTCACTAGAGAACAGGTAATTCACCAAAGCACCTGCCTAGCAAGGCATGTGGTGGCGGCGGCGGCAGCTGTGCAGCTGAAGAGGGATTATTGAGCAGGTGGCTGAAAAATCACATGCCACCCTGACAAGAAAATACTCAGTCCTGTGTGGTGTAGGCTCCGTTCACTCCGTTCACATGTGTGAAATTGCACTTTGTTTCACGTTCTTAATGCCTATTGTTGATTTGTGAGTGAGATGGTAATGGACTAGAGAAAAGAGGTTCTTGTCTGAGTGGCATGCCTTAGCCATGGCCCTCCATGGCCCTATTGTACTTCTGGAAGTTCTGGCTTTCTGCCCCATGAAAGGGAAGGAAATAGTGGTAATTCAGTGCTTCTAGGACTTGCTTATTAAAAGGAAATGGGAAACAGAAAGTGCTCTGCTGCCTTGATGGTGAAAGCTTTAGCTTGGGATGGCCAGCTGGGTGGGTGTAAAGGGGCCAGTTGACTTGCCCTGCTAAATCCACCTGAAGTTCCTTATGCAAAAAATTTGCATGTTTTTATTTTACAAATATCATTTCCTCCATGAAGTTTGTATTTCTTCAGTTTGCTTTCTTCAGTTTTTAGGTTTTTTTTCCTCCCAGTACCTTTATAACTTTTTCTTGATCTTCCAAATGTCACTTATTAAAACCAAATTATCACTAGAGGGCCAAATGATATTAAGGAACTATTTCTATTAAATATTTATTTTAAATATAGTAAAATAAAAGCAGTTACTGCATTTCCTGTGATTTAGAATAATACTTTATATTTTGAGGATTTCTGAAAATTCACAGATTTTCCTTTAGATTGTTATTACTGTCTCCTGTTAGCATGGCTTTCCTTTTCCATGTTCATTAAGGCAATTTGCTCTCTCATCTCCTTTTGAGATGGTGTCTTCCCATGTAACCTGGCTTGGAATTACAGGCATACACCACCACCCTTGGCCCTAGGCTAAAATTATGAACAAGAACTTGATGTTTGTTTTGTAATAATTTTCTATATTTGGTCTCAGGCTCCATGGTCCTTTGGTTCTGCACACATAACCAAGAATGGGTTTAGCCAATATAATTCATGGGAATTGAATTCACAGATATTGAAAGAAACCATATCAACTGTTTTAAAGTTCAGATGTTTTTCTCCAAGCCCAGTAGAGTGAAGGTTCTAACATTTATGCATGTATGTATGTATGTATGTATGTATGTATGTGCCCAGATCTCTCTTCCATCCTGTTGGAGCTTGGGATTGAATTCAGGTTGTAGACTTGAAGAGACAGACACTGTCATGGTCGGTTTTATTTAATTGTCACAAACTTGCATGTCCTCTCCTGTCACTCAGTGTGGCGCCTCCTTGTGCTGCCTTCTCTCCTTCCCTCGTTGCCCATCCTTTCTGAAGACTTCTCCAGCAGAGTAGAACACTAATTACTGTCCAGTAGTCACAATCCAGATCCCCCCTTCCTTCTCACCTCCTTCTGTCCTCCTTCCCAACCCCTCCCTTGCTCTAGCAGTAGTAGTTGAACAGTAGCAGCAGCCAGGTCAATGAATGAGATACATCTAGATCCAAAAGGGCTGAGTTTTTCATGCTTCTCTTGCTGTTTGTTCTTGGATTAGAGTTTCAGAAATAGGAAATGGCAAATGCCCATTACATCATATCTAGTCCAGCACTCAGGGCAAACCTTGGGTTTTTTTTTTTTTTTTTTTTTCCCTGGTGTGATTTTTCCTTGGGGGTGAGAGAGCTGTCTGATACTAGGCAGGTTCTGAAATTGCCTTATTATACTCTGTGGTATTAATTTTCTCCTTCCACCATGTTGGTAACAACGAGTGGACTCTTGTTGTCAGGCTTGGCAGCAAGTACTTTTATCTGCTGAGCCACCTCTCCAGTACCTATAGATGGTTGCATTGTTGTTTTAAATGTCATATGGAGCATAGGGAATTTGATTAGCAAATGGCCAGGGTAGTAGTTACCATACAACCTTTGGAATCAGATCACAGCATGGAATCCAGCTCTCTACAGTTAGGGTATGTACACTGGGTGCTGGGCCACACTGCACGCTGCTACCTGTATTTGCTTTACCCTGTTAATATACAGCTTACAGGTTTTGGATATGATGTCAGCACCATTTCTGGCAATGTTTCTTTTTTTAAAGATTTATTTATTTATTTTATGTATATGAGCACACTGTAGCTATACAGACGGTTGTGAGCCATCGTGTGGTTGCTGGGAACTGAACTCAGGACCTCTGCTCACTCCAGCCCAAAGATTTATTTATTATTATATCTAACTACACTGTAGCTGTCTTCAGTCACACCAGAAGAGGGCTGTCAGATCTCATTACGGATGGTTGTGAGCCACCATGTGGTTGCTGGGATGTGAACTCAGGACCTTTGGAGGAGCAGTCAGTGCTCTTAACCACTGAGCCATCTCACCAGCCCCCAGCAACATTTCTAAGTGTCACTTTGTGTCTGGTTTGTAAAATAATTAACCCATTTTCCCTCCCAGCCCTGCTCCTGTAATGATAACTCTGAGATTAATTATTTATTATTAAATGCCTACGCCATAAACTGGCTTATTCCCTGACTAGCTCGTAACTTATTTAACCCATTCAAACTACTCTATGCCTTCTGCATAGTTAGTTACCTCTCCTTCAGTACTGACCCATTTCTTCCTTCACATCTTAGTACCTCCCCTTATTCTCTATTTCCCAGAATCCTCTCCCCGCCAGTATCCCACCTCCTATTTCCTGCCTCAGCGATTGGCCATAAACTTTTTGTTTGTTTGTTTGTTTGTTTGTTTGTTTTTGAGACTGGGTTTCTCTGTGTAGTCCTGGCTGTCCTGGACCTCACTCTGTAGACCAGGCTGGCCTCGAACTCAGAAATCTGCCTGCCTCTACCTCCCAAGTGCTGGGATTAAATGCATGCACCACCACTGCCCGGCTGGCCATAAGTTTTTTTATTGACAGGTGATGCTTATAAGAGATTCTCTCTACACCAGTTGGGTGAATTTCCATCATAGAACTAAAGTGGACATTTATGGATAAACCTTGTAAATTCAGTTACAAACCTGGAGTTTGGTGTGAAATTCAAATGCTTACCTTCATTCTAGTATAAGGTTTGTTTCTAGAGCAGAGTTGAACTGTAATAGAAGAGAAACAGAACTAATCCCCATAGTGCTTAAATCTGCAAGGTATATAGGAAAGAATGGCATTTTTGTACTTGGCATCTGCTTTAATGTGCATTTCCAGTTGAGACTTGCTGAAGCTTGTGTCCTCTTACTGGTCTCTGATTTCTGTAATTCAAGACTGTTGATTTAGCACCTCATCCGACCAGTCACTAAAGTGCCTACCTCCATTTACTTACTTTTTTTTCATTTTTTCTTCCATTTTTTTGTTTTTAAATGTTTATGAGTGCCTATGGAAGCCAAGGGAAGGTATTAAATCTCCTGGGACTAGAGTTACAGGGTGTTGGGAATCAAACCCAGACCACTGACTCATCTCCAGCCCTACTTACCTCACTTTTCTTAGCTGACCTAGCTCAGGTTTTCACCCTCTGTGCATCTGTGCGGTGATCTCCAGGCAGTGTTCTTTCTTTGTTCTGTACTGCGTGTTGCTGCCGTATTGTAACATTTAATTATGTGTGCTAGGCCAGACATGGTCCCTGTCCTGTTGGGACCTGTAGTCAACTAATGAATATGTAATTATGAATTAAAATGCCTTACAAGAAAATAATTTGGTTCTAGAATAAGTAACACAGAAACCCAACATGGACTTCTGGTGAGGCAGGTTATTTTGTTTCTTTAACTTTTACTTTTGTTTTGTTTTGTTTGTTTGTTTTTTGTTTTTTGAGACAGGGTTTCTCTGTGTAGCCGTGGCTGTCCTGGAACTCACTCTGTAGACCAGACTGGCTTCAAACTCAGAAATCTGCCTGCCTCTGCCTCCCAAGTGCTGGGATTAAAGGCATGCGTCATAACTGCCTGGCAGTTTTAAGTATTTTTATTTTATTTTTTAAAGATTTATTTACTTATTATATATGTATGAGTACACCATTGCTCTCTTCAGACACACCAGAAGAGGGCATTAGATCTCATTACAGATGGTTGTGACCCATCATGAGATTGTTGAGAATTGAACTCAGGACCTCTGGAAGAATAGTTGGTGCTCTTAACCGCTAAGCCATCTCTCCAGCCCAGTAAATTTTTTATTTTATATATGTTTCACATGTTTTGTTTGCATACATGTCTATGCACTTCATGCATACTTGATGTCCACAAAGGTCAGAAGATAGCATTAGATCCCCTGCAACTGGAGTTATAGATGGTTGTGAGTTATCATGTGGGTTCTGGGAATTGAATCGTCCTATTGCCCTGTGCTCCTAACCACCTCACCACCTCTCCAGTCCTCCAGTCTTATTTATTTATTTATTTATTTATTTATTTATTTATTTATTGACAGGATGCCAGTATGTAGCCTTGGCTGGCCTGGAACTCATTGCTCAAACTCTCCTGAATGCTAGGATTAAATAAAGGTCTGTGCCATCACACCCAACCTAGCATACATTTCTAAAATAGTAATTTGGAACATTTTTTTCCTTATTTTAAAAAAATATAAAGAAACTCAGCCAACTAATATAGGCTCATATTTAAAACTATTTGCTAGGCAGTGGTGGCACACAACCTTTAATCCTAGAGCTCTATAGGGGGTGGTGAGAGACAGGTAGATGTTTGAGATCAAGGTCATCCTGATCTACAGATAGTTCCAGGATAGCCAGGGGTATACAGAGAAACCCAGTCTCAAAAACCAAGATAAATAAGTGAATTATTTTACATTATTTTTAGCCTTTGTGTGTGTGTGTGTGTGTGTGTGTGTGTAATTTATGTGTGGGTGGGTACCATGGTGCACATGTAGAAGTCAGGATATCTTTGCAGAGATATTTCTGTTCTACCTTCTACCGTTATGTAGGTTTTAAGGTGTGAACCAGTTTGCCAGACTGTGAGGTGAGAGCCTTTACCTAGTAAGCCTTGTAGGCTATTGCAGGTCTTTTTGTCTTGACCAGTCTGGCCTTCCTCAGCTGCCATTTCTATGACTTAGCCTGCACTTTTTAGTCCGTTATTCTTTTCTATAGGAATGCTCTTCTGTGCTTCCAAGGCATTCACATCCCCAGTCCATCCCTTCCTTTAAACTAGTACAATGTCCTTCCTGAAGCCTTTTACCCACATTCCTACTCATTTTCCCATCTCCAGAGCTGATTTCATTTTTTCTCTATTTCCATTTAGGTTTGGGGTGGGGGGCATTATGGAAGGATGGCTAAGATCTCTGTTACAGTACTTTATCATACTCTGCCTTAAATGATAATTATTTGTGGATGTATTTTCTTCCTGTCTCATTCTAAGTTCTGTAAAACAGCTCTGTCTCTTCTGTTCTTTTGTCCCCTGTAATTCCTAGCCCAATGCTTTGAATATAACTATGCATAATTAATGTTTGCTGAATTGAATTAGACTTAGACTTTGGAAAAAGAAAATGTAATTTTTTTCAAACCCCTTTTATAGTAAAACAAATTCCATTCAACACATTTTATTCCAAATTGAATAAACTAGGAACAGGCAGACTGAATGGCTTAAGAAACCCTTCTGTTTCAAGAGCAGGCTTTGTTATCTTACTGTTTGCAGCATTGCTGGCTCTATGCATCCTAACTTGGAGAAGTGTGTGCAAGGTGAACCACTCACAGGAGCAGCCTCGTTCTGCTAGAGAAATAGTGTTATGAACTCTAGGTTTTGTTGATCTTCTTAGGGGTTTGTCTCATTGTATTGAATTCCTACTATATGTGAGATACTGTTCCAGCTTCTTATGATCTGTCAGTGAATAAAACAGACCAAGTCAAAACCAGCTACCAGTGGACTTTCTCTTTGTGAGTGAAGAGGCCAAGCAGGCTTTGAAGCATTCCTCCTGCCTGGCTTTCCGCAGTGCTGGGATTACAGGCTTGAGGCACCATGCCTAGCAGATTGTGTCTTTTAAAAGAAGATAAAAATAAGCATAGTAAGCAATTATATAGTATTAAAAGATTGAGAAATAATGTAGGGGAAATGGAGCAGGGTAAAGGAAGCTGGAGATGGGAAGAAGGGTTCACTGGAACAAGTGGGAGGTTAGCTTTTAATGAGATGGTTGGTGTTGGTATGTTCCTGGATGCTTATAGATTCCTCAGATTGGTAGCTGTTTTTCTGCCCAGCAGAGAAAAAGAGGCAGTATCTGCAGATGTCCCAGTGTCCAGCTGATTCTGAAGGGAAATAGCTACTTGTTATGTTTTTTCTGCTGGCTGGCATTCCTGGAAGTCAGTCACAGTGACAGTTGCACCCAGTCATCTGGAAGACACCAAGGTTAGAAGCAGTCCACTGAAGAATGGGATTTGCTCTTCTGCTGGCCAGGCCTTGGGTGTCTGGAATCATGGATGAGTTAGGTCTCTGGATTTTCTCCTTTCTCAAGAAGAAAAGGTAAGACTTCAGCTGCTTTGAATTAGCTCTTTAGTCTAAGAACATGTCTCGGCAGCATGGCTCATGCCTCTATACTCTTAGCACCTGAGAGCTGGAGGCAAGAGAAGCAAAGGTGACACCTACATAGTGACACCCTACGTCAAAAACAGGTCAGCAGCTCAGTCCACAGTACACACACACAAGCACAAATGTAATTTATAAAAAACAACAACAAAAACCAAACCAAACTGCCTACTTTTAAAGAGTGAATTTTGGGGTTTTTGGTTCTCTCAACATGTAGGCTATGCCCTAGAGTGTTACTACCTAATTCAGCAATTTGCGATTGAAGGTGTAATGTCTGGGTACTGTGTGTGTAATCATCTTCTGATTTCTATATTTGTCTTTTTCTAAGCTTGTAGTTAATTATTTTTCTTCAAATGTCATCGCCTTTTTTCCTTCCTTCCCCGGCAACCCCCCCCCCCTTTCTTTCTACCCCAAGACAGGGTTTCTTGGTTGTCCTGGAAATTGCTCTGTAGATCAGGCCTCAAACTCCACCTACCTCTGCTTCCCAAGTGCTGGGATTAAAGGTGTGTCCGTGCTATCACTATGGGGTCCACCTCACCCTCTTTTTTTCTTAACACATAAAATTGATAGGAAACAAGTTCCTTAGGCTCACTATTTTAGTAACTTCTGGGAAGCTAATATTTCTATTATTCAAGAGATAGAAAATTATATTTTTGTCCTTGGTTTGTGTAGGTGCAATTTGTAGACATCTCATTGTAGCCTCTTTGTTATATCTTATGACATTTAAAGTAGCTGTTTTAGTCACTGTTATATTGCTGTTGAAAACACACCATGGCTCTTATGAGAGAAAGTATTTACCTGGGAACTTAACAGTTCTAGATGTTTACTGCATTATGGTGGCTTGCAGGTGTGGATGGTGATGATGCTGGAGTAGAGACCTATTTTCTGAATTACAGGCAGAGAGAGGGAAAGATTGTACCTGCTGTAGGCTTTTGAAACCTCAAAGCCTACTCCCCAGTGACACACTTTCTCCAATAAAGCCACACCTACCTACTTCAACAAGTCCATGCTTACTAATTCTTCTAATCCTTTCCAACAGTTCCATTCCATGTGACAAAGCATTCAAATATATGAACCTCTCTATTACTGTAGGTGAGGTGAAAGGCAGTATTAGGACCTGTCTGCTCTATTTTTAGTTATGTATACCACCAGATTAGATAGTTGTAGTGTACAAGAAGACCTATTAATCATTTTGCCAACATGCACAAGTAGAGCTGCTGGATAATTAATAATAGGTGTTTACATGTGGTTTTCCTTCTTATTACATGAATGCATATGTACACATATATACATAGTCATGCTGTAGTAGATTCACAAAGGTCAGAGGACAGTTTGTGGGAGTTGGTTCTCTCCTTCTGTCATGTGGGTCTTAGGGTTAAAATTCAGGTTGTCAGGCTTGGCATCAAGTGCCTTTGCCCACTGAGTCACCTATTCTTTTACTATTTTAAAAATAGTAAAAGAATTGCTAGTCTAGTCTTTTACTTTTTTTTTTTTTCATTCTACCATCTTGTTTACCTCCAAACATCATCTTGATGATAAGCTCTATATAAAAGCATTTAGGTAATGGCATCAATCTTGTTTAGCACTTGAATAAATACATTTGTTGTTTTTGTTTTCATTTGTATGTGTGTGTGCACTTTCATCTTGTTTGTATATGGGCCATAGTTTCATGATGCATGATCAGAGGACAACTTCGTGGAGTTAGTTCTTTCTACTTATATATAGTTCCAGGATTGGCTCAAGATGTTTACTAACTGAATCATTTTGCCCGTATTCCGTAAGTGAAATTTTAAGGGTCTGAAAGGTGGGCTTTGGTGAAGCACACCTTTAATCCCCAGCACTCAGGAGGCAGAGGCAGGTGGATCTCTATGAGTTCAAGGGCAGCCTGGCCTACCCAGTGAGTTCCAGGATGGCCAGGGTTACATAAAGAAATCCTGTCTGGAAACCCACCCTCTACCCCTAAAAATAAAAATCTTAAGGGTCTAGAGATCTGGTTCCATTGGTAAAGGGCTTGTCATGTAAACATAAAGATCCATAGTTCAGATTCTCCACACCTATATAAAGGCTGACTGCAGTAACATATACATCTGTAGTCCCAGTATTGTGGTGGGCAGTGGGGATGGGTGGATCCCTGTTCCAATGTAAAGTGGGCAGTGATAGAGGAAGATGGGGCATCCTCATGTGTGCGTTCACACGAAAGCACACAAACACACACACACACACACACACACACGAGCAATATTACAATTTTTCTGTGGCATTAAGGTATGATGTATGTGCATGTGTGTGCTCAAGTTCTTTCTATCACTCTGTCCTATTTCTTTGATGCCAGATCTCTCTCTGAACCTGGAGCTAGCTAGGTTTTTTTACCTAGGCTGGCAGCCAGTGAGCCCAAGCAATTCTATCTGTCTCTGTGTCACTCAGTGCTTGGGTTACAGAAGTATATGAGGTCATGCTTACATAGCAAGCATTGATAACTGCTGAGCCACTTTTTTTTTTTTTTTAATTAATGAGACAGGGTCTTGTGTAGTTCAGGCTAATGGAAACTCAATATGTAGCCAAAGATGACCTTGGACTCTCTTAAGCTCAAGGACTATTTTATTGGAGCTTAAAAGAAAAGCAGTACAGATTAGGTAAAAATTCTGGCAGCCATTAGGAGGAGAGAGAGAGAAAGTCTTGCCTTTTAAGTTAGACATGGAGTAGAAATAGAGATAGCTTATTAAGGAAGGAAAACATACTCTCAAGGCTGGAAGTGGATTAGTGCACTGAGGAATGAGCCAAGAAGTGTGACCTTGAGTTCTTAATCCTCCTGCTTGCACTTTCCAAATGTTAGAATTAGAGAAATGTACCACCAGACAGGCAAGAACTTGAAAGCCCTTTGAGGTTTTATTTCAGGAATACATATTATGAGCAAAATGAAACATTGGTGAACCTCAGAGTGCAAGAATTGAAAAAAAAAATAAGCAGAAAGTCTCAAGCTCTTTCTCAGGATGAGTAATTTCTAGTTAACAATGATAACTCCCAAATGAAACTAGAAACTCTGGTAAGCAATTCCTAGAAAAATTGGGTCAGTGTGCTGCCAGAGAAATGCTGGGCATCATTCGGAACATAATCAGAACTAAATAAAACAGTTTTCCCTCTACATAAAACTAAGACTTGTCTAATATGTGTTACTATCTTGTTCTGGTTATAGATACTTCTCAGAATTAGCGGACAAAAAATGTGAAGACTTTAAAACAATGTGGAAGGTGTTAAAGGTTTTTATTTTATGTGTATGGGTGTTTGCCTACATGTATACATATCTATCTTATGTACTTTGTGCTCATGGAAGTCAGAAGATGGTATTAAATCCCCTGCAGCAAGAGTTACAGATGGTTATGAGCTGACATGTGGGTGCTGGGAATTGAACCCAGTCTTTCACAAGAGCTGTAAGTGTTTTTAACCACTGAGCAATCTCTCAAGCCCTTAACAGTTTAAAAACTATTTCTTCCTTATTTTGCTGACAATTGAAACTAGGACCTCTTATGTGCTATGATATTATATTTGTCTATATTCCAAACCCTGGAGCTTGTTTTTATTTATTCATTCCTTTAGAGACAGGGTTTCACATGCTATGCCTGGCCTCAAACTTACTTTATAACCAACAGTTATTCTGAACTTCTGGTTCTACCTCTCTTTCCTTAGTTCTGGGCTAGCTTTCCACACCTGGTTTATGTGGTGCTGGGGATTCAACCTAGGGCTTGATGTATGCTAGACAATCACTCTTCTAACTGAACTATATCCCCAGTCCTCCTCCTCTTTGTCATCCTTCTCCACCACCACCACCACTACCACCATCATCATCAATTTTACCATGATGGGAATTGAATAAGTATCTGGCCTAACACTGTTCTTAGTTTCTCAGTTTAAAGCCTTACTGAACCATGGAATGAGCCTGCCTATAGGATTGGTCACCAGTTCTTAGTGTTCGTCCTATATTTGATTCAGAATTCCCTTTCAAGTCAGAAGTGAATCCATTATACTTAAGTAGCTATCTTTATGAATGCTAAGTAACTAAAATGTGTTAACTCTACAGTTGAAGAAATTAAAAAATAGTCTTTTAAAACTGTGTGAGAAGAAGAGAGAATGTGTGAATGTTGTGCTGCATGCATGGAGGTTAGAGAACAACTTTGAGCCAGTTCTCACCTTCTACCTTGGTGAAGTATGGTCTCTTGTTTCTACTGCTCCCTGAGCGTCTCCTGTCCCCTGATTGTCCTGTTTTCACCTCTATCTCTCTGTAGCAGTGATGGAGTTACAGATGCCAACCACTTCAGGATTTGTTTTGGGTTTCTCAGGTTTTTCCCCCTGTATTTTTAAAGATTTTAATGAATTGAAAGAATAGCCTCTCCCAGGTACCTTCCCTCCAGATCCTTTCATATTTCTCATCACACTCTAAGTTGATAGCTTCTTTTTCTTTCCGTAATATTGTTACATACATGCATGCAAACACACACACACACACACATTGCTGAGTCTGTTCTGTTGTTGGTGTGTATATGTGGTTCCAAGCCTGACCACTTTGCACTGAACAATCAATAAGGAGGCTCATCTTTGGGAGAGGCTAATTCTTGTTCTCCCAGTAGTCACACTTATCTGAAGTTCTTTGTCTAGGGTGAGCCCAAGCAAAGCTCTCCCCTTTTCACATTAATGTGTCCATTGATATTGCCGTGGTTCCAGTCTAGTTTTTACAGCCGTTTCTAGGAGAGAGTGTTTCACAGTGGCGTCCTGGTATCTGTGAGTTCTTTGATCCATAGATTACAGGAGCTGTAGTGTGGATGTATCCACTGGAACTGGGCTCCCCACAATCTGTTGATCTCTGCCTTGTGTCCTGTCGTATATTCCTGTGATGGTCTCAATTTGCTGAAAAGAGAATTTGATGAGAGGTGGTTAGCTACACTTGTCCAGGAAAGATGGCTCATGCATAAAGAGCTTAATTTTTATTTTAATGTTTATATTTATGTGCTTGGGTATTTTGTTTATGTGGATGACTGTTCACCACATCCCTTCTTGGTGCTTGTAAGGGTCAAAACATAGCATTAGACCACCTTGAACTGGAATGGCAGGTCCTTTACAAGAACAGCTATTGGTCTTAGAACTCTCTTTCCAGGCACTACATTGTTGTTGTTGTTGTTGTTGTTGTTGTTGTTTGTTTATTTGGTTGGTTGGTTGGTTGGTTGGTTTCTTGGTTTCACTGAGTTCTTGGTTTCTTGGTTTCTGGCTGTCCTAAAACTCACCCTGTAGACCAGGCTGGCTTCTAACTCACAGAGATCCACCTGCCTCTGCTTCCTGAGTGCTGGGATTAAAGGTGTGCACCACCACCACCTAGCTCTTTTTTTAATTTATAAGCAACTTTGTTGAATTAAAAGTTGAGCCTAATGGACACTGACACAGAGCTTATGCTGTAACTGATAGACCTGGAGGCGAGCAAAGCAAGCCAGATGGCTTTGCTGCCAAGGGAGACCAGAAAAGGATCCTTGGTGTAGGAAAAATTAACTGAGATTGGAAATGAACAAAGTTAAGTTTAGAGTCTCTCTCCTGCAAAGTTAAAGTGTGATCTGGGAAGCGCCAGAATTATTGGCTCCCACCAGGATGAGCATGCCAGTATTAGGATGTCTGAGGTAAAAACAACAGGATAGTTCTGGTGAGGGCTCACTGTATGCTTCAGAAAAGATCCTTTCCTGCTGTATCCTCATATGATGGAAGAAGGAGCAGAAGCAAATACCAGCGTTATGAATTTTTTTCCTAACTCTGGGTTCTAGGGGTCAAACCTAGAGATTTTACCCATTTAACCATGTTCCCCACTTGCAGGTCAGAATTTTTAAAGATAGGAACTCACTTAATCCTGCTCTATTTCCCATGTGCTGGGATTATAGATTTTTAAAATAGAAAAATGTAGATTTTCTTTAGTTTTTGTTATTTTTGTTTTGTTTTGTTGGTATATAAACTAACAACTTTCTCTGTGTGGCCTTGAACTCAAAAGTTCCACCTACCTGCCTCCCAATTGCTAGGATCAAAGGTGTGTGCCACTTTCACCTCTGCTCTAAATAGCATTTTTATAGACTTTTTTTTTTTCTGTGTTTTTGAGATGAGTCTCATTATGTAGCCTTGGCTATCCTGGAACAGTGTGTAGACAAGGCTAGCCTGGAAGAGTGTGTAGACTAGGCTCGCCTCATACTCAAGAGGTTCACCTCTGCCTCCCCAGTGTTGGAATTAACTACTGCTTCTTACTCCATTTTGACTGATGCCCAGCCCATCTCCCTGTCATCTTCCCACCTTTATACTTCTACCCCAGAGTTCTTTCTACATGTGCATTCCATACTGCCAGCCTCCTTTCTTAAAGCCTATCTTCTCCCATCCTGTTTCCCTTCACTCCTGTGTAAGTACACTTGTATAAAAATCAGGGGGCCAGGCATGGTGGTACATACCTTTATTCCAGCATTTTGGAGGTAGAGGTAGGTGTAAATAACACCTCAGTTTGAGGTGTCAGTTTGAGGCCAGCTTGGACCTCATAGTGAGAGAAAGAAAGAAAGAAAGAAAGAAAGAAAGAAAGAAAGAAAGAAAGAAAGAAAGAAAGAAAGAAAGAAAGAAAGAAAGAAAGAAAGAAAGAAAGAAAGAAAGAGAGAGAGAGAGAGAGAGAGAGAGAGAGAGAGAGAGAGAGAGAGAAAAGAGGGAGGGAGGGAGGAAGAATATATATTTTAAAGATAGAAAAGGAAAGAAAGAATATATATTTTAAAAAGCTAGGCCACACACACACGGACACACACGAGAGAGAACATGTGGCATTTGTCTTTCTGAACCTTGCCGAACTATATAGTATGAAATTATAATATTGACATTCTCATAGGCTAGTTTCTCCAGATTGACTTGCATTCATGTATGTGTACTTATGTGTATGTTTAACTTTTATTATTGGTGGGGAGGGGTCAAACATCAGAGGGCAACTTGTGAAAGTTGTTTCTCTTATTCTACTGTGTGGGTCCCTGGGATGGAACTTTAGGTTGTCAGGCCTGGCAGTAAGTGCCTTCACCTGCTGAGCTCTCTGCTGACCCATGATTTTGTTTGTTAAGACAGTGGCATCTCATGTAGCACAAGTGGACTTCAGGTTCAGTCTGCAGCCTAGAGTTGTCTTCAACTCTTCCTACCTTTACCTCCTGAATACTAGCATTAGAATGACTACCTCCATGCCTGACTGGTTTTATGCCATTTTGTCATGTGGAAAGTAATGGTATACTCAGTGCCACAGCACTAGGGACCCTCATGATGACCTTTTATAGTCATATCATCTTCTGCTGCCCCATTTCACATCTTCCACAAAAAGAGTGAGAGAGAGTGAGAGAGAGAGAGAGAGAGAGAGAGAGAGAGAGAGAGAGAGAGAGAGAGAGAGAGAGAGAGAGTGAGTGTGTTTTCTGTTTGTTTAGCCCTGGAGATTGAACGCTGTCAAGTGTTTCTCCTATTTGTCTTGCGCCTCTTCCAAGCATGGTGTAGACAGACTTCCTAAGGGAAAAGCAAGGGAGTTTTAGCTACAATGTAGGAATTAAAATTCAAAGGAGAAAGTAGGATCTCAGAGGCTGTTGGTGCCAGCAGGATGCCAACCTTGTGAGCTCACAAGTGTTGCAGCTCTGTGCTCTGGCAGGCTTCAGGCGCTAGCCCAAGAATGTCAGCGCTGTTTTACAGCATAAAACTCCCTTGGGTTCAGAATGCTAGTCAAGACTAGCTAGCCCCTTGCAGAGCCCATGGAAAGCAGGCCACTGACAAGAACAGCAGGTTGTTTTGTTTTGTTTTGTTTTGTTTTGTTTTGTTTTGTTTTGTTTTGAGACAGAGTCTCTTTGTGTAGCCCTGGCTGTCCTGGAACTTGCTTTGTAGACCAGGCTGGCCTCAAACTCAGAGATCTGTCTGTCTCCCCAGTGCTTGGATTAAAGGCCTTTGTCACCATTTTCAGTTTAAAGATTTAGTTATTAGTTATGTGTCTGTGTGTGGGTATGTGCATATGAGTGCAGGTGCATGCAGACGCCAAAAGGGAGCATCTCTTAGATCTCTCGGAGCTGGAGTTACAGGGGTATGGATGTGGAAACCGGCTTGATTCTCTGAAAGAGCAGTATGTGCTCTTAACCACTGAGCCATTTTTCAGTCCCCAAATAAATTTCCTTTAAGAGTACCCTGGAATGTTTGGGACACTGTTCACTTTATTTTATTTTTATGCTATTTTATTTATTTATTTATTTATTTATTTATTTATTTATTTATTCATTTTATTTTATTTATTTGGATTTGTTTTTTTCAAGACAGGGTTTCTCTGTATAACCCTGGCTGCCCTGGAACTTACTCTGTAGACCAGACTGGTCTCGAACTCAGAAACCTACCTGCCTGCCTCTGCCTCCCAGAGTTCTGGGATTACAGGCGTGCACCACCACCACCTGGCTTGACTGTTCATTTTATTAAAGTCGTTAGGTTGGTGTTGTGGTGTGCGTTGTAATGCTAGCACTTGGAAGGTGAAGGAAGGAGGTTCAGATGTTTATAGTATTCTTCAGCCACTAGTGAGTTTAAGATCAGCCTGGCTTATGTATGATTCTGGCTTATAAAACTAAATAAATTTAAAAAAAAGAAATTTCTGTGTATTAACGATAATAACTGGATGTTTTGTTTCATGATTTTCTTAAGAGTCAATGAACTAGGGTTGTAGCTCATTCAGAGGCAGAGCTCATGAGGGCCTGGGTTGTCTCTTCATGGGAGGTTGGGGCTTACAAGTCAGGTTGGTGTGTGTGTGTGTGTGTGTTTGTATGGTGTGTGTTTGTGTGTGTGTGTGTGTCCAGGCCTCTGGAAGAGCAGTAAGCACTCTTAACTGCTAAACCATCTTTCCATCCTCTAATTCCATCATTTCTTTTCTTTTTTTTTCCCCCCCTTTTTTGGAGACAGGGTCTACCTGTGTAACCTTGGCTGGCTTATGTAGATTTGGTTAGTCTAGAACTCAGAGATCACCTGCTTTTGCCTCCTGAGGTCTGGGATTACAGAAAAGGATTACCTTTTCTTTCTTTTTTTTTTTTTCTCGAAGTGTATATACAATTTCTAACTGCTTAAGTTTGAATTTTTTGACTTTATGATCATGAAAAAAATTACACATATTTAATAGGAATTTTCAAGCTAATTCCAGACTCTTTCTTGAAAATTAGAAGGCTTTAATCCCAGCACTTGGGAGGCAGAACAGGCAGATTTCTGAGTTTGAGGCCAGCCTGGTCTACAGAGTGAGTTCCAGAACAGCCAAGGCTACACAGAGAAACCCTGTCTTGAAAAACAAACAAACAAAAAAAATGGCTATACTTCAGAGTTTGACATTTATATGCATCTGGATTATATCAGGAAAATGTGGGGAAGGGGTGGGCTGCAGCTCCCAGTAGCCACTTAGTCATGGTGGTAGGCAGTCATCCTGTGTTGTATACTGAATTTTGAAGCTTCATGTTCATCTTGTATATGAAGCACGCTAAATGTATTTTGGTCATTGGGACATGCTCAGCTTGTGATGGCTTTTTTGGGCTATAGCATTGTAGGTCAAGGAACATCTGTCCATTCCTGGGGGTCCACATGAGTTGGTTATGTTTATAACATCTGGTTTCAGACTAGCCCTATTTTGGAAGCAATTGTGTATAGATGAGGCTGAAAGTTAACAAAATATTAAAGAGCAATTAAACATATTCAGAAGCATGAAACCTGCTTTGTTTATCACCTTCCCCTAGCTGGTTGATGTTGGTTTTGTGATGGAATCTTACCATGTATTCCAGTTGCCCTGGTCCTTGCTGTGAAGCTCAGGCTGACCTCAGCGTTTCGTTGTCTGTCCTCGGCTGTCTCAGTGGATTACGTGCATGTGCTGTCCTGCTCTCCTCTTCCATCCTGCCGTGAGAGCTGGAAGCCAGGGCCTCCCCGTTTCCCATGACAGGAGACAAGTATTCTCTCTCACTGTCACTGAGCCTAGCTCCCCTATACAACAACAACAACAGCAGCAGCAGCAGCAGCAGTAGCAGTAATAATTTCCCCCTTGAGGAAAATAAACTATAAAGGGGCTCTATAGTGGTTTAATTACATAGGAGTGGAGTGGCAGGGTTTTTTGTTTTTTGTTTGTTTGTTTGTTTGTTTTTTGGTGGTTGTTGTTACTTAAGATAGCCTTTGCCTTCTGCTTTTTGACCTACTTATACAGGTCTTGATAACTATTTCCTATATAGGTTGGGTTCATAAAGTGAATCTCTGTAGAGTTGGGACTGAATTATTTATAGACTTAATATGCTGTTCATCTTATATGAGATGCATTTGCTGACACAGAATGATATTGACAAACAATCAAGGATCTATACTTGAGCTCTGTTGTATAGCTTTGTCCTGGTAGAAATGTCAGTTGCTTATGTGAGATAAAGGTCAAGCCTCATACTCTTTGTCTGGGAATAGCAGCCTGTAAGGACCATAAAACTATTCATGAGCTGCAGCTTAGAAAGACCTGGAGACAGTGGTGCTACAATGTTACTCTGCTGTCCTTATGTGACACATGGTCAGATGAGCCCAGTTGATTGGATCTGTCTTTTCAAATTGGTACAGTTAGTCTATTTTTTAAATATCCAGTTCCATTGATGATATACAGCAGAGATCCATTACTTGAGGATATGACACAGTTCCTTTGTTACAGTAATTAATGTAATAAATTAATGTAAGGAAGAGACCCAAAGGGAAGTTGATTGTTTTTCTCACAGAGCCCTGAGTGGAAATTGAGTTGATTAGTGAGTTCTCCTGTAGTGTGGCAGATGGAAAGGGAGCTGCCTTACTCTACTGTCTGAATAGCTCAGGGTAATCTACATGCCGTACTATCCTTACTGGAGGCTACCTAAGACCATGTGGTTTCAAGGCAGCATCTGAAGGGAAAATGATATAATGTGATCCTTCTCGGCAACTTCATTGTATCCCGTCTATGCACATACACATATTAAACGTCACACAATTTATATCTGACGGCCTGTCATGTCAGGTCAACAATTTAGTAGGTTGGAAGAGAGACCAGATGTGTTTAAACCATAAGCTTCATACACTGGCCCTGAGAGATTTTTGTTTTGAGGTACTGGGAATTAAACCCTATGCATAATAGGTAAGCACTTCACCACTGAGCTGTACCCCTACCCTGGGCCTAAGAGATTTTGAAACAAGATGGACTCTTTCTGTCAGTCATTATAATATAAGGTTTTCTGAGCCACATCTGAAGGTAGGAATAGCAAGTGGGATATTATTTTATTAGCATATATTAAATAAACAATAGGTTCATTATACCTGCCCCTCCCATTCCTGCTGATCCTATTTCTAGTCCCTGTACTTTGATGTCTTCTTTTTTTCTTTTGTATGAACCAAGGAATTTAATTAGGGTTATTTATAGATAGGAGCTTGGATTAGAGCTTCTGTATGGAGGAATGCACAACTTACTAGTGGCTGTACCACTGAAGAAAATCTTCACCCTGGTGAAGGTGAACTTGAACTTCTAGTCTTCCTACTTCTACCTCCTAAGTGTTGATTACAGCCATATGCTACCACACCCAGTTCATGGGGTGCCAGAGATTGAACCATGCCTACTAGGCAAGCATTCTTGGAGGCCTGTGTTACATCCCCGGCCAGGTAGGAATCCTTTAAAAAGGAGGCCCTAGATCAGTCTGTAGAAGAAGAAACGATTGCCATTTCACTTCATAGGACTCAAATGGCTATCAGTACAATCTGTAAATTAATGTGTTTTAAATTTTCCTTTTTAAATTTTTTTCTTTACTCTTTTAAATGCTTTAGATGGCCTGTAGCTAGGTGAGACAGCACATTCCTATAATCTCAGTTTACAGGAAGCAGGGGGATCTTGAGTTTAAGGCCAGCCTAGGCTGTGTAGTGAGACCCTGTATTACAAACAAACAAAACAGAAAAGTGTGGCATAATAGCACATGCCTTTGAATCCCAGTAATGGGGAGGCAGAGGTAAATCTGGTCTATGTTCTAGGACAGCCAGGGATACACAGTGAGACACTGCTTACAAAATAAATGAAGGAGTGAGGGAGGAGAGAGGAGGAAGGAAGGAAGGAAGGAAGGGAGGAAGGAAGGAAGGAAGGAAGGAAAAAGAAGGAAGGAAAAGAAAAAAAGACTACTTAGTTGACTAATGAAGTATAACCATAAAATAGCCCAATATTTCCATCAACTATCCCATTGATAGTTTTGAGTTGTCTTACTTTTTTAGTTTCATGTTCTCAGAACAGGCTTTAAACATGGTGGATTCTCCCATTTTATATAAGAGAAACTAATATTTAATGATAAAGCTTGCTTAATTTCAGTGGAAATTTAAGATCTGAAATCATACTTCTCTTCAAGAAATATTTTTTCCTTAAGTGTACATGTGCCTATATGTATATGCCACAGGTATGAGAGGGCCTACCAGACCAGAACAAGGTTTTGGATTTTCTGGAGCTAGGGTTACAGGTGTCTATGAGCTGCCCATTGTGAGTGCTGGGAATTGAACTCTATCCTCTGGTAAAGCAGTATGTATTTTTATACTGAGCCATGTCTTCAGCCCTTGAAATTACATCTCCTGATTCTAAATTTACTTTTTAAGAAAACTATTTAAAAAAAAAAGAAGTGATTATAGTATATTCTTTTAATCTCAGCACTCAGGAGGCAGAAGCAGGCAGATCTCTGAGTTCAACCTCATCGTGGTCTCTGTTGAGTATCAGAACAGATGGGGCTACACAGAGACAAAAGAAAGGAGAGGATAACATTACATGCTTTATTTTCTGCCTAGACTGGATTGTCTGTGGGTAGTTAGCAAGGAATAGAACCCACTTTTTGAAGTCCCTATGGGGCAATAGAGCTTTAGCTGGGTAGAAAGAGAAGTATTCTTGTTATGCTTATATGTAATATGGCTCAGTAGTCAATTTGCCTTCTCTCTCTCTCTCTCTCTCTCTCTCTCTCTCTCTCTCTCTCTCTGTTTGTTTTTGTTTTTGTTTTTGATTGTGTTTTTTTTTTTTTTTTTCCCGAGACAGGGTTTCTCTGCTTAGCCCTGGCTGTCCTGGAACTCACTCTGTAGACCAGGCTGGCCTTGAACTCAGAAACCCGCCTGCCTCTGCCTCCCAAGTGCTGGGATTAAAGGCGTGCGCCACCCGCTTGGCTCAGTTTGCCAAGGGCAGTGAACCACTTTTGTCAGTCTTATCCTTGGAGAAGAGGTTGATTTATTCCTGTAGTAGAGGAATAGTATGTATGAGCTATGACAAATAGTTTCAAAACAAGCAGATGATAGCCTATTAAGTGTGTGGTCTATGATTATCATTGGGCTGGTGGTAGGCCAGGAGCTGTATTTGGCTTCCAAATAGGAAACTGGGTTTGGAGGTAACTGCTTTGTGTGGGTATAGAGTGATTGTCATGGCCTTGGTCCCTTAGCCACAAACATGCAGACAGGAGTTTCTTTCTATCTGTAGAGAAACAGCACAGATGACACAAGTTTAGGTGAACAAGTGATATCAGAATCTGCTGGGTGGCGATCCTAAATAGGGACTGGAGTACAATTACACAGGAGGAGAAAAGAGTGGGGAAAATAGTCACAGTAGTTCTTGCATGTGTGAGTGTTCTGAGATAGTGTTGGTTGCTCTGGTTCTGGAATCTCTCATCCATGGAGGCTAGAGGTCACTCCTTTTCATTTCCAGCCAGTGTGATAGTTATCTTACCTCCTAAGGTTAAACATCTCTGCAGTGACCTGTCAGAGCTGATTATTAGCTGTATAAAGTTAGGGATGCTGTATGGAACAGATGGGAAATGATTTGGCTGCTGTGGCCAAGGCTAATTAAAGATTCCTTGGCAATTTTACAGTGTATATTTTGAAATGTACCACCAAAGTTATTATGAAGCCTGCTGAGTTTTGAAAGCTGGGTTTCTGAAGGCACCTGGTTAAAGTACTGTAATGTTTATGCAATTATTTTATTGTCAAAAATAGGAGATGAGCTCTCTAAAAGAACACAAAGACCACTAGAAATCATTCTAGAAGACATACCCCTTGGGATATGGGGATATGTCTTTTTTTATTTTATGTTCTAGACATTTAGAAATTCTAGGTAGTTTTCTAGGAAAGAACTTTTTAATAGGTAAAGATAATGTTTACTATTTATATTGAATTTTTCTTCAAATTATGTGGAATTTGTTAATGTTCTATGTAATTTTTTTTTAAGGTTTAAGACACAGGCTAGCTTCAGCTGCCATTCTTTTTGTACATACATAGTTCTTGCAGAGGACCCAGGTTCAATTCCCAACACCTACATGGTGGCTCACAACCATCCATAACTTCAGTTTCGGGGAATCTGGTGTCTTCTTCTGGCCTCTGTGGGCACTGGATGTGTGTGGCACGCATACCTATATGCAGGCAAAACACTTATCTATATATATATAACTTATATATAAACACTTATCTATATATATAAACAAATCTTTTTTAAAAAATGAAAACATTTGGCATATTACAAACAAATTAACAGTGTAAAACTTTTTATGTGATTTTTGTTTGCTTTGTTAGTACTGGTATTGAAACTAGGATCTTGGGCATTTGGCCCAACTGATTTCCTTTTTTAAAAATGTTTGTTAACTTTTGAGATAGAATCTCACTGGGATGCATAGCTTGATCTTGAACTTAACTGTAGTCCAGGCAGTTGTTAAACTTGTGAGCCTCCTGCCTTATCCTCCTGAATTGCTTTGCCAGCAGATCCACTAGTATAAGATTTTTAAAAAGATTCATTTATTTATAGCCAGGCATGGTAGCACATGCCTTTAATTTGAGACAGAAGCAGGCAGACATCTGAGTTTGAGGCCAGATTGGTCTACAAAGCAAGTTCTAGGACAGCCAGGACTGTTACACAAAGAAACCCTGTTTGGGGGTAGAGGGAAGGAGAAACAGCAAGAGATTTATTTTATTACAGCTTCTAGTATAAGATTCTTTCCTAACTAATTTCCTTTTAAATTCTGTAGATTTTCTTTCTCTTCACCTGTGTCATTGTTTGGCTTTATGGGTGTTATGTTTATTTTTGAGACTGTAGCTCATGTAGCCTGTCCTGGTCCTTTTTTTAGGAGTAGGGGTTAAGGCAGGGTTTCTCTGTGTAGCCCTGGCTATCCTGGAATTTGTTCTATAGACCAGGCTGGTCCTAAACTCAGAAAGATCTACCGGCCTCTGCCTCCCGAGTGCTGGGATTAAAGATGTGCCCTACCACTCCTTACCCAGATGGTTTTTCCTTCTTTAAAAAAAAAAAAAAGAAAAAGATTTCACAAAGCCAGGTATGCACCATGCCTGCAATTCCAAGAGTTTTGGAGACCAATACAGAAAACTCACTTGGACTCATGAGTTTAAGATCAGCCTGGGCAATATAAGGAGATCCAGTCTCAAAAAAAACTAAGTGTTTTAGTACATGCATGGCAACCCTTAGAATGCAGAGGCATGAGGGTCAGGAGTTTTACTTAGCAAGTTTGAAGCTTTCTCAGGCTGCTTGAGGGTCTGTCTCTAAACAAATGAATTTGCTGAACATATAGTGACCATTTCTATCTACATGAAAAGTCTTTGTCTACACAAGGTGTTGCTCATGTATTTTGTCTTTGATAGGTTGCTTTTCTCCCATCCGTTTCCTTTATTACTATTTTTTATTGCTCATTCCCTTTGTATTCTGAAAAGATAATTTTGTATGATTTTATTGCATAGGTTTATTTTTGTGCTTTTTTTGATTGCTCTGGTTTTAATTGATACTGATTTACGTTTAATTTCATCTTCCTTTTTTTTGTCTATATTTGATGAGCAGCTAGGCAAGTACTCTACCACCCTCCCATAATAGTATGTCCCTTTGTCCTTTCAACTAAGTTATATCTTTTCATTTCAGTCTGTTACCTTCTTAATGCTTTTCTTCCTCATTAGCATACTTTATCTTGCTCTTCCACAAGTTGGCCAGAACAGTGAGGAAAGAACTCTTAGCACGTCCCAGTAATTTCATGCTTGTGCTTTCATTTTCCCTCCTCCTCCAGTCTCTCTTTATTACCATCCTATTTTCTAGAGAAAAGTCTCTTGTATGTAAGGAAAGTTATAGTGGTTTTGCAAGGGTAAAACAACGTGAGGTCATTCAGTGACTAAATTACACACTAATGATAATGCAGCTCTGGAGATGGTAAGTAAAGCTTTAATTAATGTAGAATAGATGTTAAACCTAGCCACAATTAAAGAGATTGCAGAGGTGATACATTATGATTTGGGAAAGAATTGTACTGTAACAATCCTCTGTAGTGGGAATTCAAGTTAAGCATTGCCCTTGGTCCCCTGCAGGAGAATTACTTTTAGTACCAAGTTCTACTGCCTTGTTCACTGTGATTAGTTGCTATATTTTCTGACGTTCATTTAATACCTAGCACATCCTAGAGTATAAGTTTTAAGAACGTTTGGAAATGAACAAATATCTGATATACTACTCTTAGACACCATGTCTTCTTGAGTATTAAAAAATCCAAACAGTTCACTAACAATTTCTTTAGAATTCTTAGGTCACTTTAATAGTCCTCCTCTCAGAATCTCCAGGAATTATGTGTGGTTCCTTTACCTTTCATGGGATAATTTTTCTTCTCTTGGTTGTTTCATCTTATTCCCCCACTCTTAATTTAGCTCATCCTGGAGGGAGCAAGATTTATACAGACTTGATATTTGCTAATAAACAGTAATTGACTGCTGTTGGCAGTAAATTTTCCACTTAGGTAATAGGTGAACTTCTCAAATCTGAAGCTAAGCTGCAGATTGAGGTACATTCTTGCTTAAATCTGATCCTTACATGGTACAGACCTGCTCTTCTAAAATGCTTTTCCCCCCTCTCAGCACCCTAGTTTGTAGACATTGTTATGACAGAACAGGTAGAAAGTCACAACTTGCCTTGTCCTATATGAGTCATTTACTCGTTAAATAATTACTTTCCAGGTTGCTCTGTGACACCACTGGCTTGTTCTTTAGACACAAATGTGTTATAAAAGTTTGTTTTGTTTTCTAAACAGATATAGAAAGATGGCGCACAGAGAAGTACTCAAGAACAAATCTTTTTATTTTATCACAGAATAACTTCTGGATGGTACACATTGGTTGCTGGTTTTTCTAGGTGATGTTTCCTTCTATGTCTCTCCTAAGCCAAAAGACAGTGGCCAGACATAAATTAGCCTTGTAAAGCCTGTGTCTGTTCATGTACCTGTGGTGTAAAGCCTTGATGTCTTTTAGTCAGGTCTTTAAATCTTACCATAACAAAGTGAAGAATCATTCTACTTTTGGGAAAAGGGTTTTCAGCAGAGTCAAGCAAAACATTTTTCTTTCTAAATATTTAGTAGGAAAGGTATATGAGCCCTGCTTGGTGGACCTGCTTTCCAACCTAGAGTTTGGTAAGGACTTTGTAACTTCTCTGGAATCAAGTGATAGACTGAGTTCCTCTGAGAACCATGTCTCTGGTTGTAGTCACACACTGAAAATTTGCATTTTCCCTAGTTCTTTATTCTTTCCCTTAACCACAGTAAGGCTTTTTTTTTCTTCAGTACTAGAATGACTAGGAGTCTGTACACTATTTTTAGTAGGGGTTGGCCCTGTTAGTAGAGAGCTGTTAAGGCTTTTGCTAGATCATGTTCTAAGTCACTGGTAATTCAAACAGCTAACAGAAAAGGGGGTGTGAGCAGAGTTGTTGCAGCTTCAGTCTGTGATGTGCTTGGGGCCTGTACTGATTCAGACAGGAGTGCCAGCTAGTAGTGGTAGGAGAAGTTAAGTCTTTCAGGAAGGGGCAACTAATTGTAGAAGACTACTAGTTAACACTCACCACAGAGTCTTGGGCAACTAAAAATACTGTATTCTTCCCTGAGGAGGTGGAATGGGAATTACCTTCTCTAGGTCCAGTGTGACATGGTTGGAGATATAATTGAACTTGTCTGGCCCACTGAGGCATGATAGCCACACAGGAAGGGTCCAGTTTGTATTGGGAGTTTATTTCAGGCTATCTCCTTGCCTGTATTGTTTTCTTTAACAGCTTTTTAACATTTTCTTTTTCCAGCAATGATGTTGTCCACTGGACATGTTCTGACCAAGGAGGCAGGTCTGAGAACATAGCTGAAGCTGAAAATAGGAAAGCTGGGGGCAAGGAAGAGCCTTGAATCTTGAGGTGGGACGGTGACTCTAAGATGTCCTTGAGCAGTGGAGCCTGCGGAGGGAAAGGAGTGGATGCAAACCCGGTTGAGACATACGACAGTGGGGATGAATGGGACATTGGAGTAGGGAATCTCATCATCGACCTGGACGCCGATCTGGAAAAGGACCAGCAGAAACTGGAAATGTCAGGCTCCAAGGAGGTGGGGATACCAGCTCCAAATGCTGTGGCCACACTACCAGACAACATCAAGTTTGTCACCCCAGTGCCAGGTCCTCAAGGGAAGGAAGGCAAATCAAAATCCAAAAGGAGTAAGAGTGGCAAAGACACTAGCAAGCCCACTCCAGGGACTTCCTTGTTCTCTCCAAGTGAGGGAGCAGCAAACAAGAAAGAGGTGCAGGGTCGCTCAGGAGATGGTACCAATGCAGGAGGCCTGGTTGCTGCTGTTGCTCCCAAGGGCTCAGAGAAGGCTGCTAAGGTGCCACGCAGTGTAGCTGGCTCCAAAAAGGAGAAGGAGAACTGCTCATCTAAGGGCAAGAAGGAGAGAAGTGAAGGCGTGGGGACTTGTCCGGAAAAGGATCCTGGGGTCCTCCAGCCAGTTCCCTTGGGAGGACGGGGTAGTCAGTATGATGGAAGTGGAGGGATGGACACAGGAACCGTGGAGCCGCTTGGGAGTATAGCTATTGAACCTGGGGCAGCGCTCAATCCTTTGGGAACTAAGCCGGAGCCAGAGGAAGGGGAGAATGAGTGCCGGCCACTAAAGAAAGTCAAGTCTGAAAAGGTAAGAGGTGGCCAGATCTGGCTGCCCACTGCCCATCAGAACTGCCCTGGAGTAACTGCCAAATGCTGTGTGCACTCTGTGGGAGGCTCATTAGTTTGTGGGTAATGACCAATTACAAGGTCAGAGCAGCTGGTAATGATAATGTGATTTTGTTCCAAATTAAAGGATTCCCTACAGACTCATTTGCAGCAGGCCCAGACCTCTTGGAATACAATTTCTGTATGGGGATCAGCTATTTGGTAGAGTGAATTTTCTCACACCTTATTATTGTCACATGTCAAGACACTTGTTGCTAGATGCTGACACTAAATCTTCATATGATTTCCTGTTTGGCTGAAATATCATCATCAGAATCATAATGGTTGATAAATGTAATAGGCTTTGGTTGCATGTTCAAGCTGAATGATATTCTTAGTGGGGTAAATGGTACTGCTGAGTCTATGGCAGGACAAAGAGTTAATTGTCATGGCATATCTGCTAAGGATTCTATTGGTGGCTACCAAAAACAAAGTCATAAAGATACCAGTCTAGTAAACAAGGGACAGGAGGTACTGACTATACTATGCAGCACTTAATCAGACCTTATGAGTTAGTTACTGTGGTAGCTTTGAAAGTTTGGCCTTGAATATTCTTTGACCCCTGAAAGTATCGCTCTCTGCCAGTTATCTCCTGCAACTATTGGAAATCAAAAGTTTCTTGGTGGTTTTTTTGCTGTCAAAAAGTCTAATGATAACTCCCCTTCTGCTTGACTTGGAAGCATAGGTGCCTGCAATCCCAGGAGGCAGTAGGACTGCTTCCCTCTCTTCGGGAAAGTGATCTTAGTTGATGCTTCAGGAAACGAAGCTTGTAGGACTATAGTAGAATAGTTTCCAGTCTAGGGTCAGCTCAGGCTGCCTCAAACTTGAGCAGCCTACATTTTCCTACAAAGCAGCTGGTCTGGTGATGAGCTGTTTTTTGGCTCTTGATTTTCTGTTTTGCTCTGCTCGCCCTATGCATTCAGCTGATTGCAGCAGATGCGGCATAAATTGATTTCTCTGTAATTACATCAGTTGCAGCAGGGAATACCTATTTCCAAATGTAAGTGTTAATAAATAAAGACTGGATATATATATATATATATATATATATATATATATATATATATTCGGGTGGTGCTCTCTTATTGCCTGCATTTTGGTAGTAGCTTGTATTTTCTTTCCTATAGGTATTTTCCTCTTTGCCTCTGGCACATCTGTAGCTTTTAGTAACATCTGGGCATTTTCGGTAGCAGGGCTATGATTTTCTTCCAGTTATATAACACAATGGTTGATTCCCTTTTGCCAGTGGCAGCTGCCAGAGAGGCTGCCTGTGTTTGGGTGGCAGATGCTGTAGTCCACCTCAGTAGAGTTGAGTTCCAGCTGGTAATTGGCATGGTTCATCCTGTGCTGGCTGTGATTTGCCATTTTCTCTGGGGTGCAGATGGATAATGCTGTTTTAAAGAGGCCTGGGAGCACTAGGAGTTCTTGCTCCTGTTCCAGGCTCATTAGACTGTTCCCTGCATCTGGCTGCAGGAGGTCCCTGCCATATATCCGTGTTCACAGTAGTTGTTGTTCTGTGTGGAAGGGTACCTCTGAGGGTGTTCTTCATTTTCTCATCATTTAGAGTACTTGTGTTGGAATCTTCTGAATTCGGTTGTAGTCTTGCGGTGAATGGATTATGATTGCTTAGGTTTGTATTGGATTTAAATCTTAGTGTTTATGACTTCCTCTAATGAATCTATTTTCTCTTATGTAGGTGCATAGACTGTTTGGGTGGTATACTTTTAGCTATTCCATCTTGGTGTTAGGGAGTTTTGCCCCTTATTGTAACTTTGACATAAACTTTGCTTCCCTGGTAGACTTAAGAATGGAGCTGTCAGATGAGAGAAAAAAGGGGAGGAAAAAAGGTGCTTCATATTTTGGGAAAAACTTAATTTCTGGGAAGTATTGAGAATCATACAATTTGTTGGGCAGTTCAGTGTTACCACAAGCTATATATTCTTTTTTTTTTTTTCCCAATACAGATCCAGTTATATAACCCTGGCTTGCCTAGAACTTACTATATAGACCAAGTTATTCTTTTTTGTTTGGTTGGTTTGGTTTGCTTTGCTTTGGTTTGCTTTGGTTTGATTTGGTTTGGTTTGCTTTGGTTTGATTTGGTTTGGTTTGCTTTGGTTTGGTTTTCCAAGACAGGGTTTCTCTGTGTTGCCCTGGCTGTACTGGAACTCTCTTTGTAAACCAAGTTGGACTCAAACTCAGAGAGATCTGCCTACCTTTGCCTCCCTGAGGGTCTACAGGAGTGCACCTATTCTTGAACTTGAGGTAGTACTCCTGCCTCTGCTTCTGCTCTGCCTTTGTATTGCTGGGATGACTAGCATACAGCACCTACCTGGCTGAGTCTGCTTTTTAAAAATTACTTACCTTGTACTCTAGAACATCAGTTGGGTACAGTTGCTCTAAGGTGCTTTACCATATTGTCTTTGGTTAATAAAATATTAAGTAAATGTTTGGAAGTTGCTAGGAGATAAACACACTTTGTAAGGAACAAACATTTCTGGAATGGAAAGAAGAGACAGGCAAAGTCAAAGAAAGCAAAGGGCCTGGGGTCGCAGCCCATCAGAAGGGTGGCTGGCTGGTGGGATGCACAGGCTTGATCTTGATGGCAGAGCAGAGAGGTAGGGAGAGGGAGATAAAAAAGAAAAGGTTAGGAGTTTTTCAGGAAGCATCAACTTTTAAGAACTTGGAACCCCACGGTGTTGTATACAATAGTTGCTCAGGGAGTGTTGATTAGTGTTGTAGTTTAGTTTGTAAGCAGAGTCTTTGAAACCTCTTCAAGATTTTTTCCCCCCTGAAATATGGGCTTGCCTCTGATATAACTAGTTTGGAATGTTACTTTTTGTAGGGACGATCAACAGAACCCAAACAGCAAAACATGTGTGATGTAATCAAGCTGGGAGCTACCATGAAGAGGGGAAACTCAAAAATTGGAAGATATCTTGGTTAAAGCACCATATCCCACGCTGCCTTTTCTTTTCTTCCTCAAGGTTTATCTATTTTTATTTTATGTATATGGGTGTTTTGCCTGATGTGTGTCTATGTACATGTATTCATGGGCCAGAAGAGGTGTTGGATTCTCTGAAACTGAAGTTACAGATAGTTCTTAGCTGCAGTGTGGGTGCTGGGCATTGAAATTGTGGTCCTCAGCAACAGTAGCCACTGCTCTAACTGCTGAGCCATCTCTAGTCCCCACCGCCCACTTTTCCAATTAGGAGAGGAGTCGGATACTGGTTAGAGTTGTCCCATGTTGAGCATTAGCTAATCAGGGGCTGAATATTCAAATTCCCTACCCCAGGGCTCTCTCTATCAAAGTAAGTATCTCACACTGCTCTGTGACTGAGGAGGAATTTTCTGTTAGCTGAGGATTTGTATTTCCTTTCATGAAATCAGTGTTTGCTCCAACACACCTTCCTGGCAGAGTTTACTAGAGAGACTGAGATGGCTCTTAGGAGCCATTGCTGCCCTGAATTGTTGAACACCCCTGAGGAGATGGGGGTGGGGGGGCTAACAATGTCAAGGAATAAGCATATGGAACTCTGGCTTCTGTCTGCTTCCTTTGGCTTGATTGATAGGTGTTAGGCTGAGGATAGAACAGGAGATGGAAGGGGGTAGGACTCTTGTCTGAGTGTCCTGAGCTTACTGCTTTTGTTGCCCTCTGACAGGCAAGAAGAAAGGAATTCACAAACAAGACAGTGTGATATATCAGTGCTGACTGTCAGGATTATGTCCAGGAGTTCCGGATGAGGCGTTTATTGAAAATCCTTTTTTCCCAAGTTATATAAGATACCTGGTCAGCTTAAATGGTTAGGGTCTAGAGCTTTGCAATCCCAAGCTTTCTTTTCCTTAGCATTTGCTTTTGATGTTACAAGGTAGGAACCTTATACTCTGCTTTGGCAGTGCTTGGGTATCAGCTAAGGTTGCTTTCAGAATGCTTTATTTGCCACTTTGCTCATTAGTTTAGAATACAAAGAAAACCTTCAGATTGTGGGTTCTGTATTATATGTGTTCTAAAAGCATCTTCCTTTGCCCTTGGTTTTCCCTTCTAGTTTATGGGTTCCAAGTCATTTCTTTTGTGTTGCCATTCTTCACTGGCTAGGCTAGGTCATATCTGTTATTCCCTGGGATCTCAGGCTTTCCTGATGCCTTCCTCCTGACTTGGTGCTCTTTTCTCGGTTATTGACAATATAGCCAAATGTCCCCAAGCATTTTCCTTCACTGAAAAAATAAAAAGCTGATTCTTATGTGGGTCCAAGTTGCATTGTCTAACTATAAATATGATTTATTCAGCAGCTCTTGTTTTCCTTCTGGGTGTTGTAATCCATGGAAAGTCTAGAGAAAGATTATCTTGTCTAGTTTCCCCATTTTGAGACAGGAAGCGTCCTCTTGACTGTGAAGGTAATTTGGCTTTCTCAGGTGTTCTCAGATTGTAACAAAACCTAGTAAGCTAGGTTTTTGGTTTTGTAGTTATTTGGGAGATTTTGTCTTTTTTTTTTTTTTTTTTTTTTTTTTTTTTTTTAATTTTTAAATTTTCGTGTCTGGGCCTTTGTGTCCTAGTGAGCTTTGGATTTACTTTGTATTCTAGACTGGTTTCAAACTTACAGCAGTCCTTTGTCCTTGGTCTCCTGAGTGCTGGAATCATAGGGATGAGCTGTCATGCCTCACCTAGTTAAAGCTAGGTTTTTTTAACACCATGATTTTTCTGTGTATGCATGCAGAGTGTGGAGTGTGCACTTGAAGGTCAGGGCTTCTGCTCTAGTACTCTCTGCTTCATTCCCTTGAGGCAGGGTCTCTCACTGAACCTGGAATGTAGGTTGTCAGTCAGTCAGCACGTCTGTCAGTTCTTCTGTCTTCTTTCACAGCTCTGAGATTATAAGCACATACATAGCCATGCTTGGCTCTCTGTGCTCCCAGTGGTGCTGGGATCCAAAGCGGGTTCCTGTGCTTTTATGGCCAATGCCTTTATCCATGGAGCCATCATTCCAGCCTCTTGAACACCAAATTGTATAGTATATATTACTCTAGATTTTTTTTTCAGTGTGAAGCCCTGTCTTTTTTGTTGTTGTTGTTGTTAGATTTATTTATTTTATGTATATGAGTACACCATTGTTCTCTTCAGACATACCAGAAGAGGGCAACGGAT